>NC_041400.2:48316699-48506699 GCF_900747795.2 Erpetoichthys calabaricus
TCAAATAGTTTTAAATGTATTCTATTACTTGCCTTTGGTAGGTAACATGGTTAGTAATTATAATCTTTATTAAACTAGCATAGCATAGTAAATACAGCAAAGTAAATTTTCACATTCAACATTGCCACAGGATTATAACTCTAGGCTTTACAAGCATTGCTAAAAACAAATTTCATTGAACATATAAGTAGCTTCAAATGGCGTACATTAAAACTTATGTTAAAACTTCACCAGTTTCATCTTTTATTGTCCACTACCATCTATGACCTGATTGATTACACTCTTCACATTCGCTTTTGGCACAGTAAAAAAGTTCTCATTAGTCAATCTAGTCATTATGAAAACTTTCCTCCATCTTCAAAGAAGGAAGTCACAGAGCCCAGATGAGAATGCAGAACATTTCTTTATTTGCGCAGTTACGCATGCATGTCCATGGAGTGAGCAATCAATAAAACAATTCATCTGCTTTTATACTTTTTCTAATTACCATTACTTCATCTAATACATCACATCATCTGACTCTTAATATGCACAACTTTATTACCTCCTCCAATCAACTAACGCTACCAATAATTTCTGATTCATGTCGATTCTCCCATTATTCTAAACAGTGCTTGGTTAAGAGAGGTTGTCCTATTGATCTTAGCATTGCTTCATAGAAGATGTGTGGGATTTCCAATCAGTTTATCTCTGCTTTCTGGAAGGGTGTTTATTACTCATTTATCTTATTCTCACCTTAGAAAATTACACTAGTAGTTTCACTAAGACGCGTCCAGTTTTAAGTTGAATTTAGTTAACCCTTGAGTTGCAGTCAATCCCTTTCCTTATGTTTAATAATTACTTATGGTTTCATGTAAAATATTATTATATATTAACAAAAAATTCCACAATCTCACTGAAAAAACTCTGACGTTGTGTATTGATTGAAAGGTAGTTTTGTGTTTTTTGCATAATTTAGCAAGGATACAGTAAACCGCAATCATGGTTAATGTTTGAGGTTTAAAGACTGCCAATTATTGTAGTTCTACTTCATTGAATTTTGTGATTATTTTTAGCTAGTCAGTTTTTCCTAGAGATCTAAATTTAACTTATATGTTTATGTTCTAGTGGCTGCATGGTAAGATTATGAGTTCTGGTAACAACCTGTTAGGTTAGCAGGTTAAATGGAGAGCTACCTTTTTAAAAATGCCATTATACTACTGCCCAAAGATGACTTTTATTACTCATGTGACGCAGGATTAAATCTTTTTTAGAGAAATGTTAACTGCAAAAAAGAAGAAGACCCCACCAATCAAGTCTAATTCCAACATGTCTCCTAGAGAGTCTTGCAGACAGATGGTGTCATAAATAATTGAATGTCCCCTCAGCATTCTGATTCTGTCAATCTGTTATTTTGCATCAAACCTCTTCACATATTTTGTTGTCTCCTCTCTCATTTCCACAGGTTTCTATGTTCTGATCCAACAGTGATGATTACACTCAAAGGATGTTTGAGCTCTTGCTATCATGAGCTAATGAATGAAATCAGCATGTTAGCATGGACCTAGGGCCTCATGCATAACGCCATGTGTAGAACTCACACTATAAAATGGCGTAAGCACAAAAGCAGGAATGTGCGTACGCACAGAAAAATCCAGATGCAGGAACCTTCTTCCTGCACATTCTTCCGCTACATAAATCCCGATCAGCATGAAAAGTAATGCACGTGCACGTGTCTTCTGTCCTGCCCCAGCTCCTCCCAGAATTACGCCTCTTTGAATATGCAAAGCAATATAAATAGCCCTTAAGCTCAGCCTTCTGTGAAAAGACAATGGGAAAAGCACAGGGGAAAATATAAGAATTTCAGCGAATACCAAATGGAGGCAAAGAAAAAACGTACTATTTGTTGGTTTAAACAGTGGTATAATCAACAAAATGAAGTTGATCAAGTGAAAGAGTGTCGGAGAAATTCAAAAGCTCAAGTTCACAAAGTCGCACAGTGCCCGAAATAAAAAAGAAATCACATATCAAAGTCGCTGTGAAAAGGCAAGTCGTAGCCCACCGTCTGAGTGTCATATGAAAGCTTATTAGGGTACAGACAAAAAAAATAGGCACACAGTGGGAAAAAAGCATGAAATGTCCACTTTAATCACAAAATTTCCACTTTAATCACGTAGTTTATTTTGCCATTAAAGTAGAACATCATAAACTTCATCTTAAAATCGTTTAATTTACTAGTTTCTCAAATCCCATTTTAACTAAAGTAGCACATTAAATGCTTTGTTCTGTATTTGATCTTCTATGTGTGTGAATCACTACCTGCTTCTTAAACGGGCTTTCTTTTTCTCTGACAGTACACAGAATCCATTACATTCGTGATATTACAGCTCTCTGAATAATTAAAATACTGAGATGTATACGTGATATCTTTTTCATGATGATAGGAGTTAAAGCATGTTACTAAACATGGGAACACGGTGGCGCAGTGCTTGTTCATGTCTCACACAAGAGGCTTGCTCTGCCTTCGATGAAATAATTTATTGCAACAGTACTGTCTCTTTCAAACGTACTAACCTCCAATTCCTGTCCTTAATTTTCTTTCTCCAAATACCCATTCACCACACAATCAGCTCTGTAATAGACATGAAGCCATCTGTAAACTTAGAACGCCGATTCATCAAAACTTTTAAGGAACATTGAAATATTTTTGTGGAACATGTTTAATTATTCTATCCGTCTATCCTTCCAGTGTCACGTCAGCACGAGCAAGAATACAACGCAATGCAGGAACAATCCATGAACTAGCTAGCGCTGCGGCACCGTATCCTCACATGTTTAATTATTAACAATACAGATTATTTAAATGAAGTTATAGTTTTATCTGTATAATATAATCAACATATTTTGCTGCATTTCATCTTAAAAATGATATCGTCATCATATGTAAATACACGCTTTATAAAGTGGCGCAGGTTGTGCAATATTATAACTGTATCCCAAGTTTACAGTGAGGTGATTGTACTTATAAGTCCAAACAGTTCTACAAGGAGCACTTGATAGACTGATTGAGTGCGTTTATAGTTCTTGGGATGAAACTTTTTCTAAACCGCGAAGTTCGTACTGGGAAGTCTCTGAAACGTTTTGCCGTGGCTGAGTCAGCGTCTGCTTCATGCTGTATACAGATAATTCTCTTTCCGATCAGCTGCTGCTGTGATTCCCCACTCAGATACAGTGATATAAATACTCCAAGTGGTGCAGTGAGAGTAATATAGAAAAAGATGATCTGCTGTGGCAACCCTTAATGAGAGCAGCTGAAAGAAGAAGAAGATGTATTGAAAGTAACAACGCTAAAGCAGTTATGGTATTTGGAATACTATGGCTATTCCCTGGACCATTATATTGCTACAGGTTAATTACAATCAGATGTATTACACTAATAAACATTATGCAGTTAGTTTCAGTGTATTTATAAAGCCGCGTCAGGAATGTGGATCTAAGAAAGAAAGGGTGACCACACAGGAACAGTAGCACTGCTTTGACGCTGGGTGCCGCCAGTCTGCAAAACCGAGCAGAGACATTGCGTACGCCAGGGCATGAGGTACCGTGGAAAAGTGCATGGCTTTACGCCAAGTTTAGGCTTTATACATCGCGATTTGAGCATGGAAACGTTTGTATGCAACATTTCTGTGCGTATGCACCGTTTATACATGAGGCCCCTGGTGATCACGTTTGTTTATTAGGTTACATCTCCCTGATGAATACATTTTTATTAATTTTGCAAATTTAGGATACATATTGCTACACAGTCCTATCAGATTTGAATTGCTTGAAAAATTAATTTGAACAGTCAAACACAAAATATGAATATGATCCAAAAATCAGGATTGGGTCATTTTTACCTGCAGTTTAATTGTAGCCTTAGTAGCCTGTGGCAACATATAGACTCAAAAATGTATTCAACATATATTTACCATTACAAGTTTTTTCTTGCCTTGCTGTGAGTTTGGGAAAGCAATCACCTTCCAGCTTTAGGACTGGAGGCAGTTACCCCTATGCCCTCTCCCTCCATAGATGGCACCTATGTAAGTGTGCTTCAGCAGAACACATCAGCTCTTTTTATTTATGAAAACAAGTAGGGTGGTGACTTGCAGTTTTGTTCATTTTTCATTATAATCTTATTTTATGGACTACTAAAAATATTTTTGTAATGCTTGAAGCAATGCATCTTAAAGTGAAAGCTCAACAGAGGAGAATAATCTGATGAATTGGTGTTATTACCCAAGGCTTCTCCCTGCTTGCTTCTCTATGATCAGTACTTGAAGTGATTGATATTCTCTACAGTATGTTCAAAAATAAGGCATATCATCTCTATCATTCTCTGAAGGCATTTTTTGTTTTTTGGCAGAAGGCAAAACCTTTTTTTATTAAAGTTTTATTTTATTTTGAAATTATTTGAATTTTTCTAATCTTGACCCATGTACCTCACTTGGTGTTTTCATTTTCACTGTAATTACTGACTTTGGTAAAAGTTTTAAATGTCAATGGATGATCTGTCCCAGCAATTTGATATATTTTAAACTTTTTTTTAGAAATATTAGTCATCCATTTCATATGCATTACCCTGTCGTTTCTGAAAATCGTTCATTTAAACACATTAAAAAAGTCACTATATAAGAGATATGGCCTGAAGGGGGCACTCTATGGGGTGGCATTTGAAACAGAACCTCTGTGTATATTTAGTAGTTATGCCCTAGTTTTAGACCGTTGTGTTGTGAAGCTAGCGGGGAAGTCCCCATGTGTTTGTTCTTCCATTTTGTTAGTTCTGCTATCTGTGTTTGTTTGCTGGAGAGAACACAGATCATATTTACTGCAAACCATATTTTGATTGTGGAGCTGTGTGTTCATACAGGCTTCTTGAAGTTGACAAGTGATGGATTCATGAAGTGTACAATTCAGCAACTGGTGAAAATATGGCATACTGTTGGTTCGTAGAGTAGCACACTGAAACCAAGATATGCTGCTTTCTGTACCCCATTGCTAGTTATATGAAAAGAAGTCCTCTTAAGTCACAACAGATGACATTGTCATGAAGGTGATGTCACCATTTACTTGACTTGCAAGCTGCTTTTTCATGCACCACATGGTATAATGCCAAGGATTCCAAAGTAAGCAAAAGGAAGGTTAATTTTCCACAAACTAAAAAGGTAACTACTAAATGCAAGCAAGGAGAGCAGTGTAACATGTGTAAAGTCAAGAAAATGACCAGTTTACCATTTAAAACTCTGATGTTTCATCTTGTGGGCGGCACGGTGGCGCAGTGGGTAGCGCTGCTGCCTCGCAGTTGGGAGACCTGAGGACCTGGGTTCGTTTACCGGGTCCTCCCTGTGTGGAGTTTGCATGTTCTCCCCGTGTCTGCGTGGGTTTCCTCCGGGCGCTCCGGTTTCCTCCCACAGTCCAAAGACATGCTGGTTAGGTGGATTGGTGATTCTAACTTGGCCCTAGTGTGGGTGTGTTTGTGTGTGTCCTGCGGTGGGTTGGCACCCTGCCCGGGATTGGTTCCTGCCTTGTGCCCTGTGTTGGCTGGGATTGGCTCCAGCAGACCCCCGTGACCCTGTGTTCGGATTCAGCGGGTTGGAAAATGGATGGATGGATGGATGTTTCATCTTGCCAGGCTGCCTGTTTTACAGTTGTGAGTTTCATTTTTGCCAGTTTATCATTGAGTCTGCTGTCTCTACTAACACCTCCTCTGTTATGTGGTTAGAAAACCTGTTATAGATAGTAGACATTAAAGTAAAATAAAAATAAAATAACTTGCAGTTTAAAAATAGTTATAATAATATTAAACAAAATTGTCTCTTTTTATTCTTAAAACACCAAAGCATTTTTTGCATCGAATATGCTACATTCATGGGAGACCTTGTTAGTGTAATATTTTCCTTGAAACTCACCGTATGGCTGGCTTAGGCAAACATTTGTTTCCATGCACCCCATGATGCTTTGCAAGGCCAACTTGAAAAAAAACTTTCATGCATGCCTACTACAAGATCGTTGCAGACTATGCTATCTTCAGAACAGTACTCTGCAACATTTTTCTTGTTCTGTAACAGCACTCATTTCTTCAACTCATGGTTGTTTCAACCCCCTGGGCTCTGTGATTGCTGTATGTGGGTCGCCAGTGAACTTAAAAAGATAAAAATGGGTCCAAGAGCCACAAAGGCTGAGAAACGCTGCCTAATTTTCATTCAACATACATTTAGAAAAATGAAAAACTTAATATAATATTAGTACTGCCAAGGGATATATAACCTTGATCCCTGCGTGCCTTTACCACATGGCTAATTATCCCTGCAAATGATGATAATAATAAAATATGAATGTATATAATATAAAAATATATAACATATTTAATGTATATATTTATATATATTTTATATATTTATAGAAATATATTTAATATAATAAGAAGAAACTGTGGTGGGCTGGCGCCCTGCCCGGGGTTCGTTTCCTGGGATTGGCTCCAGCAGACCCCCGTGACCCTGTAGTTAGGATATAGCGGGTTGGATAATGGATGGATAATAAGAAGAAATAATAAAAACAAAAGATTTATCATTATTTACAAAGTGTATTTTAATTCTTGAAGAAGAAAGTGCAAAGCGCCAGCACAGGTACAAGGGAAACAAAAAAGATGCTCCCACTGCACTGGGTGTGGTCACTTTGTACAATGAAACGAGCCAGTTCCACGCCAGTGCTTTGGGCATGGTTAATGTGTGCTCCAAGATTGTCAGTCTGTCAGCACAATGAGCAATATTTTATTTTCTTATTGCTAGTTTGTGGCTGTTTGTTGCATTTTATTTGTGGGATTTGTTCTATCTGCATCTTGTCTGAGGCACAGTGGCGCAGTGATTAGCACTGCTTGCCTCACAACTCCGGTCACTTATCTGGCCACAATAATCAGTCCAGAATTGTTGGCACATTTACCAAGCCCTCAGGGACACTTAAAAGACCATTGCATCATTATAATCCAATCAAAGCTAGTTCTGTTTTTACTTCCCCATTGACTTCTATGTATTTCGTGGAATTCAGCGTAGTTGGCAAACATTTCCGTGATTAAGTGATGTTCGCTTATCACTACTAACATCTAATCTGAGAACAAACTTTCTCAGAGAAAATATTTCTTAATAAAAAGTAACAGTGAATGGTATATAAATAACTGTTTTACTTTTCAGTAATCTGCACATGTACTATTGATTCCCCATAGTTTCCTCAGTTTGCCCCGTCTGTATAAAAGACAAAGCTGCTGATTGATTAGTAGCTTCCATGTTGCTTTGTTTATATTCCTATGTTTTCCTTGACAGTTTTAATGGTTGAATTTCCTGGATTTTATCCCATGTTATAATTTATAAGGCACTGTTAATAGCTTGCATTTTTGGATTTGTTTCTTCATAGCCTTGCCTTTTAGTTAAAATGCATTTTTACATTTTTTTTAATAAATTCTTTAAGAAACTTTTCTTTTGTTTCTCCTTGGGACCAGAGGTGTTTAAATGTTTTTTCCTCTCCTCCATTTGAAGATTTTTTTTTTACCAATTTAAAAGCCTAAGCCCCACCTTTTGCCCTGTCTATTTTGTGGACTTGGGGTTTTTGTTGACAAAACACTTCCATCATCTAAGCAATGCTCAGAAGCAATTCAAATGGTAAATAAAAGGTTATATTATAAAAACTGGTGAATATAAATTGAGGGATGTTATGCTCAGACTAATGCAACAGTGAGACCACATCTTGAAGTATTGTGTGCAGTGCTGGTCACCACACTACAAGAAAGACATGGCAGCAGTTGAAGCTGAGCAGATCAGAGCAACCAAGTGTCTCCCAGGTCTTACGGACATGTCCTACTGTGACAGACTTACAGAATTAAACCTGTTCAGTCTCGAGCAGAGGAGACTGCAGAAGGACATAACCCATGTCTTCAAAATTCACAAAAGCATTGGTAAAGTAAATATAGTGGGATTTTTTCAGCTTAACAGTGAATTACATAGTAGTCGAGGACACCAGTAGAAATTAAGTAGAAGTGCATTTAGAACTGAAGCCAGGAAGTGCTTCTTTAAGCAAGGAACTATGGGAATCGGGAACAAACTACAGAGACATGTAGATAACGCAGAAACCTTGACAGCCTTTACGATGAGATACAGCTTAGCTATTTGCTAAACTAATGAGCTTAATTGACTGAATGGTTTCCTGCCATTTGTCATATTTCTTATGTTCTTATTGAGCATGTTGTGATTGTAATCCATAATAGTATTAATTAATATACTGGATTGCTTCACGGGATTTATAGGGGAAACCACTTAAATGTTTACTTTCTTTATTTCAGTTGTATTCTATTACAGTCATAGTTTACAGTGAAGATGTGATGCAAATAACTCATCTTTTATTTCTGAGCATGTCTGAAAGAAGTTACTGTATCTATCTCTGTCTAGCTGAAGAAAGGGGGTACTCTCAGTGAGGGCAGAATAAACATTTCATACAAATTTGGGATAGTGCAAGGAAAAACTAGCGCAGTTAAATATATTGGTTACAAGTGAATTAAAAAGGCAATAATTACAAAAGTAACATGGCCTCCCCATTTGGGCTTATTCCTGTCCAGATAGTCTCTGGATCTTCATGACTTTGAGTTGTAAGATTGATGAAATGGGTGTTAAGCAATCATTCCACCACAGCAGCCTTGGGTAAGTGTGATGAGGTGGACATTTCTGATTTTAGTTTAAGGAGCTATATGATGAATTTAAACATGACCACCATCAGCCTCACACTTTAAATGAACACTTCATTCTTTTTATTAAATTTGTAAGTGGTTCGATGACACATTAAGACAAAGGTAGAAAATACAAATTATAAATAACAAATAGTAAAAATATCATCGTCCTGAATTGGCCTGGCTGAGCTGGTAATAGCCTTCTCTCCATCAGTTAGAGCAGCTTTTCGTTTTCCCAAATAATTCTATCCACCTCCATTATACTTTCCAAACTGGGGCGGCTATTTATTAAGTTGGTGCACTCATAGATTTTTGAATATTTTATGCCCACACACTTTTTTCACTCAGTGTGACATTTATCAGTATTAGATCTTAGATGAATAAGTGCAAAATTCAACCCAAAGCAACACATTTTACATGCATCATTATGAATTGTGAAGAAGTGAGTAAAGGAACACATACTCCTGAACTTGATGACGCATATTTAAGGACTGTGGAGTAATGGAGTTACCTGATGGGTAAAAAAACTGAAATGCAGGCTTTTGAAAGAAATACTTCAGTCTGGATGCTGTTACTGGTTGGCAGCAGTAGCTGAGCACTGGCACTTGACTACATCAGAATCCTTTGAAAGGCTGCCAGATAACAGAGTGACAACTGTTGAACCAGAATGAAAACATGAAAAAATGAATCAATTATCATATTGAGATCAGCTTTATGCACAGGCAGTGCATTTGTTTTAGAGAAGATGCTATAGCATCGACTAATGTTCTAATTGCTTATGTAAACGAAAAAAAAAATCATTGTTAGCTCCAGAAATCAATTCATTTTTTAGCCAAAGATAGCACATTCTCATCTGCCTCAGATTGCAGTATATTAAACATTTTTTTTTCATACTTGTTAAATGAGTCTTAGATGTGTTAGTGTTCCGTCACGTGTATCTTCACACTCTGGGCCACCACCTCAGCGTGAAATGCAGATGAGAATAATGGGGGGTGTTTATTTCCAGTCTCTTGTCTGCCTAGGTTTCATATGGTTCTTAGCTCTTTTTATTTACAAAGTTGCTTTTATTGTGCTGATGTTCTTAAAGGAGCCCACATTATACAAAGTGGAAAAAATCAGCCATAAGAACTTTACCAGGTGATCAACTGTTAAAAAGATGGCTCTAATATAGTGGAGTAACAATCTATATATATAAAAGCCAAATACCACTGACTCACTCATCACAAAATCTCTCAAGCCATGAGGACTTGGGACTTGAAATTGGAATGTAGGTAACCCTTGGCCATAGGTGCTCACTAAGAAATAGTTTTAAAAATTTTGTGGTCCAAGTGCGAAATTTCTTATAGTTTTTAGACCCGTCTGTATGTCTATTTACCTTTCACGAGAGAACTACTTAATGGATTTAGATCAGGTTTTTTTTCTATAATTTGCTTGAACATTCCATTGATTTTGCGACTTTCTCATCTCACTAAGTATCATAGTTCGCTTGCGGTACCGACTTATTAGCGTGAATCCGAGAGAGACTCATCGGGCTGCAGGGAGGAGGGCTTATGCGTCTGCCTCGGGGCGTAACCTTAACTCTGCTTAGTTAGCGAACGAGAGAACTACTTAACAGGTTTAGATCTTTTTTTTCTATAATTTGCTTGAACATTTCTGGTTAATTTTGTGACTTCTTTTATTGCGCTAAGAATCATAATTCGCTTGCAGGAGCGATATATTCGCGCTAATCTGAGGGGAGGGGGAAGAGTGACATCAGAAGTAGAGAGCTGGGCAGGGCCCTCCTCAATGTCCTGTTTCACTAATACACAGGCGAAACCACGTGGGATGGCTAGTATAATATATATGACTCAATGTGTAAGAAAACAAAAGGTGTAAAATGTGTTGGGGGTCCACCTCGGACATACCTCTTTAATTGCACAAGCAAAGTGTGATAAAAAGAAAAAAAAAATTAAGAGCTCTTGCTTTGGTCAGAGATTTGTGCCTCCATCACTTGCTGATCC
Organism: Erpetoichthys calabaricus; assembly: GCF_900747795.2. Classification (NCBI taxonomy): domain Eukaryota; kingdom Metazoa; phylum Chordata; class Cladistia; order Polypteriformes; family Polypteridae; genus Erpetoichthys; species Erpetoichthys calabaricus. The sequence goes on from NC_041400.2 coordinate 48,327,428, forward strand.
ATTCAGATGTCATCTTGCTGTTTCTTTGACGCTAAATACCCTGGAAACTGAAAAGCAAATCAGAAGATGGTTCAACAGAATTCTTCTCAGTTGAAGGCCATCTGGCGGCAGAGGAAGACTACAAACAGTAAGTCTGTAGTGTTACCTCAATATCCTATCCTGGCGTCACCTCTAAATTGAAATGCTAGTGGTGTGAGCATACATTTCAAGAAATAAAAAATAATAAAACAAATATTAAAAATAAGTTAATGATTATAAATATTTAATAGGCTTTGAGGGGCATAGTGTAATGTCAAAGTCTCTTTACTCTGAGCTGTAATAGCTGCTCTAGCAGTTCTATTGGAGCTAGATCTGGAATAGCAGACCGTTAGCTTAATATTGTAATATACAGAATATTATATGCTCTAATCTTATATGCCAAAATAAAAGCAAACCAAGATGTGACAATATGACACCATACAACTTGATAGTGCTACATGTTTACTCTTCCAGTTCTTCCTGGTCTTCCATTGCTGTTCTTTGTCTTAAAATCTTCAAAACTGCACATACACCTCAGTGATTGTGAACGACCCTGGTCAGCTCAATGTCTGGCTTTGAAGTGTACATGAATTGTCTACTTCCTTATACCAGAAGCTCCCAGCCCAATAGCAATCAATTGTCTTTCAGGGTGCTGTGCCCTTGCCTCTGGGACTTAAAGGCTAACTCTTGCCTCTAGCATCTGAGGCTAATGGTAGGGGGATTAGTACAAGCTTTTAACTCTCGGACAAGTTTTCTAACTGTGAGCAGGCTACTTCTTTCTTTTGTGCAACCATCTTAACCTGCTTCCTTTCCAGACTTATAGGCAGAGGGCAGTTCCTGGCAGTGATCTGCCCCGCTTCTTGAGGGACCACCCACAACATACATGAAACATTATAGAAGTACTGAAACATAAACTAAATCAATAGTAAATAAACACAAATAAAATTGATAAATACAGAATCAATTATGAACATAAAACATGAATTTGGATCCCAGCCTGGGGAGGAACACTGGTTTAGGTATAACAACATCAGACAGGTGAGCATGTCTGCTGTACTGTATGTGCCATCCAAAATGCCTGCATTCCTTCCATCTTTACTTCTGGCTGAATGCTTATTGGCTGTCAATTCTAGTACACACAAGAACTCACCCCTACGACTTTGTTGTGGGCAGTCAAACACCACTATAACTGAGTTGCTGGCTGTGTCATGGAACATGACTGGTGGTCACATGCATACACCGTCACTTGTCACATCTCACTAAGATTATGTAGTTGAAGGCTGGAATCACTGGAAAAGTCATTTAGTGTGACAGGGACGTAATGCTTATTTGTAGAAGATGCTCAAAGAAGCCATCACCGTTTAACAAAACATATACTGTGTCACACGCGTGTGAATAGGGGACAGTTTAAGGGCATGGATGGTTGTACTATTCCTCTGGAAAGCAAGGGGGCACTGTCGACTAATGCCTTTTCTCTCCCTCTGTCTGCATACCTGAAGATTGACAACCATGACACTTCTGTCGTCACTTCCGGTTTCCACCTTTTCTTACTCAGTACTTTTATCTCTGGAAGCAACACCATCTTGAATTAGTCTGATGGAAACTTGCATTGTTATAGCGCTTGTAGCTGCTAGAATGTAAGGTGTTATCAGGCACGGGTAAAACGCGTGTCAAAAGAAGTCTAAAAGTTTGTTTTAAAAGTATTTAGTGAAAGTTAAAAGCAAATAATACACACAAGATTAAAAGAAAAAATAGTTACACACGTAGAATAAAAGGCAAAAAAAAGGGAAAAATGTATCTTCTATAAACTTAGCTTTTCTTGAAAGACTTTAGTTATTTCTGTACTTAAAGGTTCTTAATTTCTTCTTCTCTACTTAAAGATTCTTAGCTTCTTCTTCCGTACGCTTTACGTATGGCACAACACATAAATTAAGTGCTGTTTTTTTACATAGTTACTTCACACATTCAAAAGGCTCGTAAGCCGGTTGGCACATAGGCAAGTGCCCAGGCACGGTCACGTGCGGTCACGGTTAAAAACCGTATGCCTCTACACCTTATACAAGGCAAGGCTGTCACTAACTAACTGAAGAACAATGTTTACTCCAAGCTGTTATAAATGGCAAGAATATACCAATACGATTCTATTTAAGGGGGTTATAGGAACCTCCCATAATTTATGCATTGTCATCTAATAAATATTCATGAATCTTATAGAACTAGGAAAATGGCTCCTACAGCGTTTATACTATGCGTTTTATTTAACTACAGTAACGGTGCACTGCACAATACAGTAGAACCTCTGGTCACAAACGTACAAATCGAGTTACGATCAAAAAGTTTGCCAAACTTTTGCATCTGTTTACGACCACACGCTCTGGTGGCGAACAGAAACACTGGTGGCCAGTTTCCTTACGCGTGTTCATACACGCTGATGATTGCCCATTCTCCGTTTCCCATTTTCTTTTGTTTGCGTATAGAGGGCCTAACAAAGCAGCTGATGTTGCAAAAGGAGTTACAATGTTAACCAAGCAGATGCCTCAAGTGCTGGAAGAGGTGGAAAAACTGTTGCTAGTGTGGTTGAATGAAAAGCAACTTGCACGGTATAGCGTAAGCGAGCCGATCATATGCGCAAAAGCCAGGAAGATTCATGGCGATTTGATGAAAAAAAATTCCTTCTTCAAGTGGCGAAGGTGAAGAATTTAAAGCCAGTAGATGATGGTTTGAAAAGTTTCGCTAGAGAAGTGCCATTTAATTTTTTTCCCTGTGCTTAAAACTCATAAAAAAAGTTTACAGCGAGTAGTTTGTAAGGGTCTAGCGCGAACTCTTGCAATGTTAGTTTTCTCTGTTGTTCAAGGTTTTCTCAGTGTTATTCAATGTTTTTACATTTAGTTTACTATTACACTGTGCATTCTATGGTATAATTAACTATTTTTGTGCTTAAAGAAAATATATATTTACATACAGTTCGTACGGTCTGGAACGGATTAATTGTATTTACATACAATCTTATGGAGAAATTATGTTCGGGTCATGACCAAATCGGGTAGCATCCAGAGTTTTGGAACGAATTACAATCGTGACCAGAGGTACCACTGTACACTTGACTTGAGCATTCATAGTTTTCATCCTTTTTCTCTGTACGTTTAGCATTAGTGTGCTCAGAGGTTGATGCACTTGCTGCTTCCTGAGCAGCTCTTCTTTTCTCCACCCTAGCGGCCTGCTTCTTCTCTTCTTTTGTCAGCATCTTTTCACATTAAAACTGATTGTTTGTGTTGCAATTACCATATTACCATAGCCATATTGCTTGAATGCAAGAATTGATGTCTGTTTACTCATCTAAGTCTCTTTGGTTTAAGTGAATATACCTATAATATATGCCGCACACCCTACAGTTCTTCATTAACTGAACGGTCTACGTATCTATAAAACACACTTTGGTGCCATTGCTGTCTATGATGCAGTTTCTGAAAACTGAAGGGCACCCTCTTTGGCATTTGGTTTTCTTCAACTATTCACTGCATTATAATGTGTAGTGAATTCACTTGACTTATAGTTTTCATCTTCTTTCTCTGTACGTTTAGCATTCATTTGCTCAGAGGTTGATGCGCTTGCTGCTTCCTGAGCAGCTCTTCTTTTCTCCACCCTAGTGGCCCGCTTCTTCTCTTCTTTTGTCGGCATCTTTTCGCATTAAAACTGATTGTTTGTGTTGCAATTACAGTAATCCCTCGCTATATCGCGCTTCGCCTTTCGCGGCTTCACTCCATTGCGGATTTTATATGTAAGCATATTTAAATATATATCGCGGATTTTTCGCTGCTTCGCGGGTTTCTGAGGACAATGGGTCTTTTAATTTCTGGTACATGCTTCCTCAGTTGGTTTGCCCAGTTGATTTCATACAAGGGACGCTATTGGCAGATGGCTGAGAAGCTACCCAACTTACTTTTCTTTCTCTCTCTCTCTTGCGCGGACTATCTGTGATCCTGACGTAGGGGGTGTGAGCAGGGGGGCTGTTCGCACACCTAGACGATACGGAGGCTCGTCTGAAAATGCTGAAAGATTATCTTCACGTTGCTACCTTCTGTGTGCAGCTTTTAACTATGCTGCATGGTGCTTCGCATACTTAAAAGCTCAAAGGGCACGTATTGATTTTTTTTATCTGTCTCTCTCTCTCTCACTCTCTCTCTCTCTCTGCTCCTGACGGAGGGGGTGTGAGCTGCCGCCTTCAACAGCTTTGTGCCGTATGAGGGGCCAAACAGGCCATAAATCATATATTTTTGTACGTAAAGTATTGGTTTACGCATGGACATTATTGGTTTATGGATGATTACTATCGGTTTGCGTGCATACTTAATTGGTTTGCGTGCGAACAATACTGGTTTCATTCATATGAACCATATTGGTTCGTGTCCGGATATTATCGGTTTGTGCGTGAACTATATCCGTTTGTATATGCATAGCACTGGTTTGCATATGAACTATATTGAATTGAACTTTATTACTGGTTCACGTGCGTTTGCTATCGGTTTGTGAGGGAATTGCATTGGTTTGCGTGCGTATGCAATCGGTTTAGGTATCAACTATATTGGTTTGTGTTCGTATACTACTGGTTTGCTTACGTATAGCACTGGTTTTTCATATGCACTATACTGGTTTCACGTGGGTAATATATCGGTTTCGCATATGAACGCTATTGGTTTTGTGTATGCACTACATTGAGTCCTTGTCAGTCTTCTACCGGTTTTATGTGTGCGTACTATGTCAGCTTTGTGAAAGTAACATGCTGGATTTATGTGTGCACTATATCGGTTTTGCGTATGAAACATACTGGCTTGCGAACGCACACTATTGGAATGTTGTGTATGAACTATATCGGTTCTGCGTGCGAACTATATTGGTTGTTCACGTGATCTTCAGTGGAAATGGGCGGGGCAAGAAACAGGAACTCAGGGGCCGGTAGTGTCATGGAGCGTGTAGAGAAGCTGACAGGAGACGGATCTGGGTTTACTTTAAACAGCGCCGTATTTTTTTCCACATGATAGGTTTGGGAAAGGACTTGGTGGTAATTATTACTATTTAATAGAATCTGCCATTGAGTGTGTAATGAACACAAAGCTGAAGTTAAGTACATATTTGGTCGTCTTTTTATTCACTTCCAGCTACATGCTCGCTTGCAACCCGCGACTGTACTTTTTTACACAGCTTTTGCAAACTAGTTACTTATTCTAAAGGCAAAATATTCTACATTTACGACTGACGCCTTTATCCAGTATAACATTTAGTTACTACTGGTTACATTTCTGATGCCCAGCGATCCCGCACCGTGCCGCCTAGACAGGTGAAGTGACATGCTCATGGTCACAGTGTCACTATCAGGACTTGAACAGACAAATGTAGGGTTTAGAGGACAAAGCCCTAACCACAACGTCCCACTGCTTGCACATCTGCAACGTGTATATTATTTGATATGATATGATCGTGTCCATTCTTTGAAAAGCTAAATGTTCCATATTTAGGACCAGTATATGTGAGTTACATCATATTGGGCCACCTTACCTTTCACAGTTTTGTGACAAGGCATATGCGTTTTTTAAGATGCAGCCGATTTTTGCCCTGCCAGGTACGAGTACCTGCGTATTTCCACTCCAATATCTGATAAATAGGATTTACTGTGCTATCATGGGCACTGTAAAGTGTTAAATCACGTTCAGCACAGTTTTGTGACAAGACAGATTCCTTTGTTAAATTAAAGTTGTGTTTAACATTTTTGACCTGTGCAGAACCAAAATGTGGAATATTTATTTTTTCAAATAATTGATCAGTTTGTAATGATTCTGATTAATGTACATGCTGTAGAATATTTTGCCATGCTGTTAGAATAAGAAGCTGGTGTGCAAAAGCTGTATGAATAAGTAGCTGACTGCAAGCATATACTGGATGAAGCTAGGATTGAATAAAAAGCCAGCAGAATGTGCACCTAACGTCAGCCCCGTGAATATTTCAGAATTACGGGAAAATACTGTTAAAAATAATAACCACCAAGCCCTTTCAGAAACATACAGTGACATGCAAAAGTATTCAATCACTTTAAAAGTCATCCTAATTTTCTGTATGACAAAAGATTTTTCCACGTTTATTTATTCATTCTTTTTAATGTGAACTCTTGTGCTGTAACAATACATTTCTAAATAAACCATTTTCTGTAGATATTTAACTGAAGAAGAAAAACTCCAAAGTTGATGTTTGCATTAAGTATTCAAGCCCAACACATTCATACTTTGTCAAGAACCCTTTTGCTGCCGTAACAGCCTTCGTTCTTTTGTAAGTAGGCCCCAGTTCTGCACACTGCTCAGGAGTGATTCTGCCCCTTTCTTCTTGGCAGGATTTCTAGAGACCCTCTATGTCTGTGAGATGGCACCTCTGAACAGCAGTTTTCAAACAGTGCCACAGATTCTCAACAGGGTTAAGCTTAGGGCTTTGACTTGGCCACTCCAAAACATTCATCTTTCTGTTTTTGAGCTATCCCAGTGTCACATTGTCCTAATGCTTAAGGTCATTATCATGTTGAAAGATGAATCTTCTCCTGAGCTTTCATAGCAGACTGGAACAAGTTCTCTTGCAAAATTGTGCAGTATATGTGTCCATCCATTGTCCCTTCAACTCTGACAAGATTCTCAGACCCAGCACATGAAAAACATCCCCATAGCATGAGACTGCCACCACCATATTCCACTGTAGGAATGTTGTTTTGAGGCCTGGGTAATGTTAGTGTTACACTTCACATACCTTTTACGTCTGTCCAAAAACTTCTGTTTTGGTCTCATATGACCATAAAACCTTCTCCCATATTTTAACTGGGTCTTTCTCATGCTTCTTTCATGCTACCCTCCCATAGAAGCCTGTTTTATGGAGAACTCTTGAAATTGTGGACCCCAGCACCTTTACTCCAGCTAAAGATCATTGCAGATGTCTGAGAGTGACAGTTGGATTTCTAGTCGCCTCTCTCACCAGTTGATGTCTCACTCTGATGTTGAGTTTTGAGGGACAGCCTGTTCTAGTCAGAGTCTGTGTACTTTGATGAACCTTCCACTTTCTGGTGATGAATGCAACAGTGCACAATGGGACATTCAAACTCTTTTGATATTTTTATAGTCATTCCCAGTCTTGTGCATTTCAATAACTTTGTTTCTCACATCAGTAGAATGCTCCTTTGTTTTCATTTTTGCAGTGACTGTCCACCAACGATTACGGCCCTTACAAAGGGGGCTGTTTATATCCAGAGAGACAGAAAGGACTCACAAGTAGCACCTCATCATGTTTAATTATGACTATTAAACGACTGTCACCTTTGTAATTAATTTGTCATTGGTGTAATGATGGAGCTTCCAAAGCACAGAGGTTTAAATATCTATGCAAACATTAACTTTGGAGTTTTTCTTCTTCAGTTAAACGTCTACAGAAAATGGTTTATTTTGTCTTTGGAAATGTTTTGTCACAGCATAAGAAAAATACTGAATGAATAAATGTGTATACATCTTTTGTCTTGCAGAAAATTATGACTTTCAAGGGGATTGAATACTTTTGTATGCCACTTAATGTTTGTGAAAGGGCTTGGTGATGATTAACGTTTAACATCTGAAATGATCACAGGACTTAAATTAGGTACACATTCAGGTGGCTTTTTATTCACTCCTAGTTACACATATGCTTGTAGTCAGCTACTTATTCACAAACCAGCTTCTTCTTCAATGTTAAGTGCATGGTAAAATATTATACAGTGTGTACATTAATCTGCAAACTGATACATTATTTGAAAGAATAAATATCCCAGATTTAGCTCTTGAACGGGTTGAAAATGTTACACTCAACTTTAACAAAGGAATCTGTCCTGGACAAGATTATATTATGTCAAATAATATACACATTGCAGATGTGCAAGCATTGGGGCATTGTGGTAAGGGCTTTGCCCTCTAAATCCTACATTTCTCGGTTAAAGTCCTGATAGTGACACTGTGTGACCATGAGCATGTCACTTCACCTGAATAGGCGGCACGGTGCGGGATCGCTGGGCATAAGAAATGTAACGGCGTCAGTCGTAAATGTAGAATATTTTGCCTTTAGAATAAGTAACTAGCTTGCAAAAGCTGTGTGAAAAAGTACAGTCGCGGGTTGCAAGCGAGCATGTGGCTGGAAGCGAATAAAAAGACGACCAAATACGTACTTAACTTCAGCTTTGTGTTCATTACACACTCAATGGTAGATTCTATTAAATAGTAATAATTACCACCAAGTCCTTTCCCAAACCTATTGTGTGGAAAAAAATACTGCGCTGTTTAAAGTAAACCCAGATCCGTCTCCTGTCAGCTGCTCTACACGCTCCATGACACTACCGGCCCCTGAGTTCCTGTTTCTTGCCCCGCCCATTTTCACTGAAGATCACGTGAACAACCAATATAGTTCGTACGCAGAACCGATATAGTTCATACACAGAGTTGCAATAGTGTTCGTTCACAAACCAGTATGTTTCGTACGAGAAACCGACATGGAACACACATACAACCAATAGAGTTCAAGCGCAAAACCGATATGTTACCCACATGAAACCAGTATAAGACGTGCATGAAACCAATATAGTGCATACACAAATCCATCGTTAGACCGGCACAGAACGCAAGCCAATATAGTTCATACGCAAACCGATAACATACAACCGAAAACCAATGCAGTTCACTCACAAACCAATAACAAACGTACTGGAACCACTGATATACACACGCGAATCAATATAGTTCATATGCAAACCAGTGCTATGCATATACAAACGGATATAGTTCACGCACAAACCGATAATATACGGACACGAACCAATATAGTTCATATGAATGAAACCAGTATTATACGCACGCAAACCAATTAAGTATGCACGCAAACCGATAGTAAATATTCATAAACCAATAGTGTTGATACGTAAACCAATAGATTACGCACAGAAATATATGATTTATGGCCTGTTTGGCCCCTCATAGTGCCGCGGTGCTTCGCATACTTACAAGCCAAACAGCCCTATTGATTTTTTTGCTCCTTTGAAGAGGAAGATATGTTTGCATTCTTTTAATTGTGAGACTGAACTGTCATCTGTCTTGTCATGGAGCACAGTTTAAACTTTTGAAAAAGAGACAAATGTTTGTTTGCAGTGTTTGAATAATGTTCCTGTCTCTCTACAACCTCATGTGTTTCTGCGCAAATCTGTGACCTAAGCATGAGAATATAAAAATAACCATATAAACATATGGTTTCTACTTCGCGGATTTTCTTATTTCGCGGGTGGCTCTGGAACGCAACCCCCGCGATGGAGGAGGGATTACTGTACTTTGTACATTTTCTTTAATTTTTCACTTAAGCTGGCACTTAAGTCTTCAATCTACCTCAAGAATGATTTAAGATATGAAGAGGTAGGGGAAGTGATGGCGAAGGTGGTAGGGATGAGAACGGCACCCATACGCATGAGCCGCATGGCCACCCTGCTGGCCGCTGCCGAGAGTTGATTCTACAATAAAATAAAATAAAAATAAAAAGAGGAATAACTTTGGAGGTCAATCATCACCACAAAAGCAGATCGTAGACGCCATGTAGTATATGTGTACCAAATTTCAGGTCAATAGTTCAAATGGTTTGTGAGCTAAAGGTGATTTAAAATCCTGTACAAACAAACGGAACAGACACAGTAGCATATTATATAAGAAGATGGGGTTGGGCCTTGTGGTGTCCCAAAGATTCCTAATCTCTCTTTGTCTCATTATTACAACTGAAAAGTAAATTTGCTGTCTTCTAATGGTGATTATTAGATGACCTGTATATGTCTGATAGGTGGAGTTAGCCAGTGGTCATGGTTCTTTATCCTTGTCAATGGCTTTAGACCTAAAGTGTAGGGAAGAATTAGATCAATATGTGAAATTTCTGACATCTTGTCCATTCTTTGCAAAATTCAATTAATGTAAATGTAAAGTATTAGACACGTGAAGCAATCATGTTTGATTGAAACTTAAAACTACACCTTATGAGAATGACCTAGGAGTCATAGTGGACTCCTCTCTGTCTACATTCAGGTTGTGTAAAGACGCCATTAAGAAGTGTTACTGTAAATCAAAGATGCTTGTGAATGACGTTGGCCAAAACCTGAGTACAAATGACACATTTTGGAGTGGGACTTGTGACATCCCCAGTTTACGTTTACATGAAAGTCAGGTATTTTTCACTTGCCCTCTGATTCTCCTTCCTCAGATTTTTCTCTAAGCATCAACCAAGAAGATGTCACTCTTCCAAAATCAGTCATGGTCAGGAATCTTGGTGTGACTCAGGACTCTTTACTTTCATTCATTAAACACGTATCTTCAATGATGGGTGTTGGGAGGCCAATTCTCATCGAAGCAAAATGTCATCAAAAGCTGTCCTGTCTAGTACGAACCAACAGAAGGGCTACTGTGGCACAAATAGCAGATAATTATAACGATAGTTATGGTAGTAATTTGTCACAACACACAGTGCCTGGAACACTGCTTCATATGGGACTGTGTAGCCGCATAGTTAGATTGCCCACGCTAACACTTATAAACTAACAAAAGCATCTACAATGGGCATGCGAGCATCCCAACTGGACCTTGGATCAATGGAAGAAGGTTATCTGGTCCAATGAATCCCATTTTATGTTGCAATATGTGAACAGCGGCATTGTTTAGCTAGGAAAAGGTTGGCAACAGGATGCAAAAGAAAAAGAAAAGCCTGTGGAGGAAGTGTGATGGTTTGAGCAATATTCTACTTGGAATCCCTTATGAGCTCAGTTGATGATAATTTAATGCACTTAAACATTGTTGCAGACCTTGTACTGTACAACCTTTCGTTGAAATGGCATTAGGTGGTTAATGTGCCCTGCCACATTGGTTTGAGGAACATAATGAAAAGTTCATGGTATTGCCCAGGCCTCCAAATCCCCTGATCATAGTCGAATTAACCATCTGTCCGATCCACAGCAGCATCACCTTGCAATTTACAGGAGTTAGAACATCTGTTGCTAATACTGTAGTGTCGTGTACAACAGGGAACCTTCTGATATCCTGTAGAGTCCATGTCTCAGCAGGTTGGAGCTGGTGGCACATAAAGGAGCAACAGTATATTAGATAGGTAGTCATAATGTTTTGGTTCATTAGTGTACATTACAGTAGTTTGTACACATAAACGTAAATTGCTGTATAGCCTCAGCATAATTTTCTTGCCAAAATCGCCACTGCTGATGGTAATTAGAAAATAATTATAAATCTAGGAGTACAGCAAGTCTTTTTTTTACACATCTACTGGATCATAATTTGTGTTGATGGTTTATGAATCATCAGCAGACAAGCTGTAGGTGTAACAGTAACAATATTAGTCATGTCAGTTAATATGCCACAAATCTGAAGCACTGCTGGGTGAAAGGAGAATAAATGGAAACCCAAGGGTCTTACTGTATAATGCAGGTCGATTGTTGCACTAGGACTGGACCAGCTTCTAATGACCTGACCTTTTTTACAGTACCATAATAAGATCAGCTGCAGCAATTGTACAAGTTATGAAGCACTGCAGCAGCACAGCTCAGACCACCATTTGTTGATTTCATATCCTCACATATGTGCGCTTGGGAGGTAGCTTAAGGGCTAGAGTGAGGCAATTCCGAATGTGTGGATAGCTTAAGGGCTAGAGTGAGGTAATTCCGAATGTGACCAGGATATGGCAGAGTGCACTGACTTTTTTTTCCAGCTTTCCTGCAGACCATTCATGGGAAGTTCCACCTGGCCCTGTTGACGTCACGTCCGGGTCCGGACCTTTAGAGGAAAGCCTTGCCGGCTCTGGTCCCCTTGATGTCACGTCCGGACTCGAGCCTATAGCTGAAGACCTTTCTGATCCTGGCCCCTTTGACATCACTTCCTACCATGACCTTTAAAAGCCTCCACCCTTTCTCCATTCCCTCAGTTCTGTTTTAGACTCCATTTTGTACAGTGCTGTCATTTATTTGAAACTTCTCAATGAGTTTGTGTCATTTTTGTGAAACCGTGTATGTGTGAGTTTTTTTTCTTTCCACATCGCTATTGTGTGTTAGGCTAGCTGGCAGCTCCAAAGCAGTCCAATGTGGGTCCTATGCAGTCTGGCACCCTGTCCATGATTGGCTTCTGCCTTGTGTCCATTGCTGCTGGAGTAGAATCTGTTCCCACAGAACCAGGCAAGAAAAGCTTATGTTAATATCAAGTTTATTCATTCTGTAAATCACAGTGACATAGTAATAAAAGGTGCTATCTTGTAGCTCCAAAAATCTGGGTTTAAATCTTGACATGGCAACCATCTCTCATCATCTAGACAAACCTGTGACTACCTATCATCTTCATTTCTGAGGCCATGAAACAGCTCATCTTGGTTGAGCTCAGTGTTCCTTGGGAGGAGACGATAGAGAAAGGCAGCAAAATACAAAGAGCAGGTTGAGAGCTGCCAGTGGACAAGATTCTTTTCAGTAGCCGGGGGGGTTCATAGGACAATCACTGTGTAAAGCCTATGGGACCTGTGGCATCATCTAGACCAGCAGGGCAAGACCTATTAGAAGCAACATAGAGGATGCAGCAAGAGTCTCCAGATGACTTTGGTAGGAAAGAGGGCAACAATGGGGTGTAACATGTCACTTAGACATAGGCAGAGTCTTGATCATCCTGTCTGGAGGATGGGGTGTGATAGTTCAAAAAGACCTGAAACATTTGATGACTCCAGGAGCTATCACTGATGATGTAACCAAGTTAGTGTATCTTAGAACTCGAATGTGAGAAATTGCTGATAAAGTCCACTGGATGTTTCCTTTGAAGCCATTTTGCAATGAAAATGTTACTTGAAACTTCACAAATGTGCAGTGTAGTTTAGTAGCTGTATGGTCTCCAAATATTGTATTTTGTAGATGACACCACATATCTTTGTTGTTGACTCCAGTGAGACTCAGTTTTCATATACAATGGTTCTTCTTTCATATAATGCTGTATATTACTTTCTAGAAATTTTAATGTACTGACATAACAATGCTTAAATTGTAAATGCATACATACTCCATGAATAGTATGTGTGAGTCATTTTCGTGGAACTTAAAATACAGTATGTGGCCACCTCTGCTAGCTAGTGATGAAAATGAAAATGTAAATATGAGGGGCATATGGGGGACATAAGTCTCAACCCCAGCTGCCTGCAGCATATGTGTCATATACCTATTATTAAATAAAGGTCTGCGTAAATTATCTTTCACACCCTCTTGTCTGTAAACCATTAGCTATCCTTAAAATCATTTTGATTCTCCCTGGTTTGGTTCCTGTGGTGCACACTCGGCATTGACTACAGGCACAATAAGTTTGCATTCCTTTTTGATGGATACTCGTGGTAAAAATTAAGACATTTTTGTAATATCTAGTTTTACGTCTGAATTCTTGAAAAGAAGTATATTATTTTTTACAGCATTCTTTATTTACCCATTTTACATCTGTGCAAGAAAAGTTTTATGATGATCATAAGAACAAATTTCTTTCTTCAGAACCTTTGCAGGCCAGCTGCCCTTAAAACTTTATAACGCTATTGATTATTGTCATGCATTGCGAAGTGTGATGTTTTAATAAACATGAAACACGACAAATTTCTTTACTTTTATGTTGAAGAATCAGTCATTTTGATTATTTTAGCAGTTTTGGTATTTTTAAGTTCATACACTTAATGTAACTGCCAATTTCAGACCCATGCCTGTGTAGTTTACAGGACATTTTTTTATTAGCTGAATGTGCTTAAATTAGTCTTACTCTGCAAATCATACCTGTTTGCTGACTGAACAGGACACCGACTGTCTTGTTTTTGTTCTTAACTGTAGTATTGTTAAGGGGGACTGTAAAGGGAAATCACCAGGGGGCAATCAAGTGTAGGCATAATAGCAGATCATTTTCTGTTTGTGCTCTTTTATTATTTGTGGGGGTTGTCAGTTATTGTTTTTTTGGGAGCACAGAGGGCACTTCTTTGGAAGTTGGTTTGTTTTTTGAGTGAAGTAACTTTCATACAAATAAAGTTGTTCTGCTGGAAGGCTGCTGGTAGTAACACAGCACGCAAACTGGACTTTGCACCTCTAAAGGTTGTATCTCCACTGTTATGTTTTTAACAGACTTTTAGAGTGAGGACTGTGTATTTTTGTTTTTAAAAGGTTTTCACTCCTGATATTTTTAAATTATTGTCTACTTTTTTCTCTTAATGTATTTTGTATTGTCTGGTGTAATACAAGTTACTGTTGCTTTTACTGAAATTGCTGCCATGTCTTTTATTGTGTGTTTACTCATTGCCCAATTTTAAGAAGCCTGTGTGCCATTTTCTGTACATTTCAAGTGATCTCAGTCTCCTAATAAAACTGTGCAGTGTATTCAGATATTTTAACTGTATCTAGGTTAGATTGTCTGTAATTGAGACCAGACACCCATCACAAATTTATTTCTCTGGTCTTCCTCTGGGTTTACAGACGTAGAAGCCTCTGTGATAAATCTGAACTTCTTTACTTGGCTGTTACTTACTGTTCTAAATACTTTGTATCAGTTCAATATAAATAAAAATATTTATGTCTAGTGTATAAATGTTGCCTATAGCCAGCTGCCTGTATATGAATGTGCATGTATATGTAAAGGTCACTGTCTATTAAGAAGAGATGGAATGGAACGGCAGTACTTACAACATTTTCCCTCTTTTATGATGGAAATTCCAGTTTGCCTCATACGTCTGCTCTGTTCAATAGGATTTTTAATGCCACTCGGCAAAGCATTGTTTTATCTGATCACCAACATGATGAGAGCTTGAACCAATTTCCAATCCTGAAAACGTCCAGACATCAGCAATCCAAAGCCCAGGAATTTACCCTTGTTCATCTTGCCATTGTTTAATGTTTTATCTTGCTATCATTTAACTATCATTTTGAACAGTGATACCGTGACTTTCCTTACCTCATCTTCACAACACACACAGTGAAATCATTCTGGACCGGTGTTCATCTGGGATAGACCACCTTCCCTTACTTTGCTTGGAAGACAGTACAACGGATGATCTGAAAGGAAGGTATGACAATCATTCATGGAGAGGCAGTGTGGCAACTGGTGCACTGGGACTGGCATCCCAGCAACAATGCATGAAAATCGCTCACCCAGCTGGAAGGCCAGAATAGTGGACCAACAAACTGGTTGGAGAAACATCCCTTCCTCAATTTGGAGGCCACATATGTGGGACAGAGGGAGACTGCCTTGCATGCGCAGGTTGTTCACCCATATACTGTGTGGCAGTGTTCCTTGAAGTGAGCACCAGTATGGAAGCCTGCAGTTGAGGTCCCATAGAGCTTCCCTGTTGGGTTCCATGAGGGCCAGCATGGGAGCTGTTGGGAAATGATTGCTCAGGTTCTGCCTGACCTGGAAGTGCTTACCAGAGATAATGGTTTGGCACAGGAAATACCAGAAATTGGATGTAAAGTCGTCAGAGGAGCTGGAACAACACTCATGTGGGAGAAGTGGAGGAGAGAGAACAGAAGGATTATGCTGTGTTGTAGTGAGAATAACCCTACCCCTAACCTAACCCTAATCCTAACCCTGCCAATGATATTCTGTTAAATAAAGGGACTCATTTTGAACCCGATGGTGTATGTGGTTGAGCTGTGTCTGGTGTTTGGGGCTTTGCTGCACCCCTAGTGGTGCATACTTGGTGGAATTTGTCTTTGTGATTTATTGATTTTATGTGTGTATGACTGGTAGGATTTTAGTGGGGAAATTTGTTTTGTGCATTAGTTATTGTCGCTCATGATTGGCTTATTTGAGTGGTCAGTGTTTAATATATGTGTATATATGTATATCTATGTTTTATTTAGTATCCTTTACTTAATATAACATATTCCCTATTTTCCACTTTTAATCTGTTGATAATTGATTTTCTTGTTGGCAGTGATGGGGGACTGGAGGTGGTGCGATATTGGCTAAGTCCAAACACACGGTAGCCTTGGGCAGTGTGGCAACTCATTTGTGTAGTTTGAGTGAGTCAATACAACTTCATTGCAGCACCTCAGTGCTTTCACTTAGCCTGTCTATTTTTCTATTTATTACACAATTAGCATACAAATAACAAGATATATGTAACATGTGAGTCAAGCTTCATATAGCTTAACTGTTTTTTGCAATTACAGTGTAACATTCATTCTAACATTCTAACATTTAAGCAGGAGGTCTAGTAACAGGACCAGAGCAACAGTGGAAGGCTAACACCAGAAGTGTAATAAAGAAAAAAATCAATATAAACTTAAGAAAAAATATTTTAAAGAGCATGTTTGTAACAGATGAACAATAAATAGTGAGTTTAAAGAAATAATAAAAGTGGCCTTTGAAGTGCTTTTCAGTGCAAAAGCCAGGTCTTTCACTTCAGAATTTTTCAAGGGCTCTACAACAAAACAAGTGCATCCTTCATTGTAATTGCTACTCCCTCTTGCTAACATGAAGATTAGAAAGATATACAACTCCTTCCTCTTTTAACAGAAGACCAGCAGTCCAAGTCCTTTAACTTCAGACCAGCTCTATAATTCATGAGCTTACACCGTAATCTTGCCCAGCTCAACTAGGAAATCCAAAAGCACCACTTAGGACTCCATCCTGTACTCCAACCAATACTGATCATCCACATTGACCACCTGCAATAAGAACCTGTTGACTGTTACTCTGGTTGATCCAATACTGTAATCAACCCCACCAGTAAATGCACCAAATGCTTTTATACAGTCGGGGTGAACCATATGGCATGGCCAGTTGCTCACTCACTTATCAAATGCACACGCTGCTCCATAATGGCCCAAAAATAAATGGCATGAGATTGCACTCATCATCTCACTGAGGCTCCAGCCACCCACTGCATACATGGCACTCATAGACACTGCATGTATCACTTTCAGGCCTAACTTCCCCTGGCCTAACACACCACAGACACCCATTAAAGACAAATAAAAGAAACAATCGTTATGATTAAGGGCACAAAAGAAATATGAGGCCTACAAAATAAGAGCAGTGACTTCACTGGCATGCCTGAATATAGGCCTGAGCCCAACCTCTAAGGGCTGGCTTTGGCCTGTCCTGTCCCCAAAAGATGTGGAAAAGTGTTGTTTTAGCCAGGGTTTTTTCCTGGCTGGCGTTCAAATTCCTTTTTTGGTCTTATCTGTTAATTTTTTATTCTGTTGTTTATGCTAATATTGTTGATCATTTAGCTTCTATGTGTCTATTATTTTCTGTCATGTTACATGTGTTTTTTTGGATGACTTCCTAAGAGGCGAGACCACCTGCCCATTGTCATTAAGGGACTGTCCTCATCCTTTTCAAGACTGAGGATACCCAGAATCCTTTGTAGTACATTGTATGCAGATAGTTCTTGTCATTATTATTATTATTATTATTATTATTATTATTATTAATATTATTATTATTTGTGGTTTGTGGTTTTTCTGGTTTTCCTGACCTCTGCTTTTTTTTCAACCTCTCTACTGGGTTTGTGTTTTTGGGACTTTGTGTGCTCTGGGATTGCTTATTTAAAGCATTCCCTGCTGTACCATTTTTGGAATAAAGATTATATTTGTGTGCTTTCATAAGCCAAAGGTTGACATATCCTTCCACTTGTTGGGGCTTAATGCTAGGTTAATGCACAGGTTTTTAAAATTCACTTTGCTTTAAATGGCCAAAAATACAGTATATTAGAATACCTCTCAAGAGGAAGAAAAACCACAAAAACCATCAGTTTGTCAAACAAGCCCTTAAGAATCTTTATAAAATAGGAATTTATTAGACAGATCAAAATAATTTAAACAAAATGACAAAAATAAGCCGAAAGGGTTTGCCTAAAATGCGAACCTGAAGCAAACAAGTCCTAATCCACAATCCCAATACAAAATCTAAAAACCAAAATTAAATAATTCTATAAACTAGAATATGGTTACTGACAATTGATTACTCACATAAAAACAACAGAGAATCTCTAAAAGATTTATTCCCCAGATGCATATTATATAGACTGAGGGTGGTCCTTCAGTGGTGACTTCAGGGTGGTCCAACCTCTTGGGTTCCCAACCACATAACACTAGGAACACAGGACAGCACATTATACACAGATAATAAACAATATACTGTATTAACAGAGCAACATTTACAAAAAACACATAAATACTTGAAAAGGAAAATAAGCAACAGTAACATGGTCCTTTACACCCTTCAACGCCACCTCAAACAGTTTTGTTACTACTGCAGATTTTTTATAATTTCTGATTCACATTTGATTTGCAATTTCAAAATAAATTCTAGGACATCAAGTTAGGCCTACTGTGTATAATGAAGCACTGAACTTTATCCAGCGGGTTCAATGACAGATGAAATGATGGATGAAATGAAGCCAATTATTGTGGTGATAAGAATATGCTGTGAGGATTCAAACAGACACTCTTTCTTGCTCTCTATACAATGCTCATTATTTGTATATCCAAGACATAGACTAATATTTTTTTTTCTTATTTTATGCAGTTTTCAGATGCCTTTGAAGTGGAAAGAAAAAAAGTATGGAAGAGAAGTGTTTAATGCCTTCTTGTTTAATTTTTAACATTAATGTGTGTTGATCAAAGTAATAATTTAATGGAGAATTACATCAGCTGACATAGTGTCTAACATATGTGAGTTTTGTAAGGACATAAGCACATTGCTGTCAGGGTTGCCAAATGTTTCATTGATTAAGAATTAAATGTAATTGAGGTGACTGACATACTGCCTGTTAACCATTTTCTATAATGTAAAAAAAGCTCCTCCTTTGTGGTGGAGAAATAAAATATATGCAAGGACACAACTCATGAAAAATCTGGGTCCCATGTATATGTGAAGGGTATTTTATTTAAAAGACTAGACAGCCCCAATGTCATATTTCTTAATATGTCCAAGCATCACCCTTGTTGTTTGTTGAAATGCATGTGGACTTTCATTGCCTTTCATACATAGGATGCATGTTAAGCACGTGAAGCGTCTGCCAGCTCAGTAGGGGAGCTATGTAATAAGCAGAGACCATAATACAAAGAACCTGCCTGCCAGAACAAACTGCTCAGCAGTGCTGAACAGTGGAGAATCTTTGGTGTCTGTCAGTTTCTTATTTCTGCAGTTGGCTAAATATGCTGCAATGCTATGAGGAAACCCTGATTTATGCTAGGAATTAAAAACTTTTACATTTTTATCCCTGCCTGTATCATATATTTTCTGAGTGTTTTCTTCTCTCTGGGCGTTTTTGAATACATGTAATCCATTACTTTAATTAGTTCTATGATCTCATGTTGTAATATTGTGGAAAAACCTTTGTTTTTCACATTGACCCTAAATCAGTGTTTCCCAACCTCGGTCCTGTGGCCCCATCTGTGTCTTCAGGTTTTTGCTCCTACCGGTTTCCTAATCAGTGACAACACCTGATAGCACTGATCTAATTTAATTAGCTGGTATTATTCTTCTTTTATTCTACATTCAGAAAAGCACAGCAGCATGATTTTTACATTTACATTTAGAAATATTTCTGCTTTTGCTATAGATTTAAATGCCTAACTCTCTTTTGTCTGTGGTGGGCTGGCACCCTGCCTGGGGTTTGTTTCCTGCCTTGCGCCCTGTGTTGGCTGGGATTGGCTCTGGCAGACCCCTGTGACCCTGTACCTAGGATATAGCGGGTTGGATAATGGATGGATGGACTGTCTTTTGTTGATTTCATTATATTTTGCCTTTTCTCTATGCAGATTTTCCCCTTCATTGAATCTTATTAATGACAATTAAAAATGAGCAGAGCAGAAACGCTGGCAAACAACACTGAATAATCCAAATTTTGCAACTACTTTAGCATTCATCCATCCATCCATTATCCAACCCGCTGAATCCGAACACAGGGTCACGGGGGTCTGCTGGAGCCAATCCCAGCCAACACAGGACACAAGGCAGGAACCAATCCCGGGCAGGGTGCCAACCCACTGCAGGACACACACAAACACACCCACACACCAAGCACACACTTGGGCCAATTTAGAATCGCCAATCCACCTAATCTACATGCCTTTGGACTGTGGGAGGAAACTGGAGCGCCCACGCAAACTCCACGCAGGGAGGATCCCCAGGTCTCCCCACTGCAAGGCAGTAGCGCTACCCACTGCGCCACCGTGCCGCCCCTACTTTAGCATCAGACCCACTCATTAGTAAATAATGGATTAATTAAACAATTAGAACATATAGAAAATCAAGATGAAAATATTGTTAAAAAGAAAAATATACATTATTCCCATAATTTATTATTATTATTATTATATAACTGCTTGGTACATTTTAATATCTATTATATAAAAAAATTTTGGGTCCAGACGTGATCATCTCGGAGAGACACTTTGACGTAACGCGAGACTAGACATCACAACCTTAGGAAACAACACCCGTGAGACAGTGACTTTTTCACATCACACCCTACTTACAAACAATTTCTCGGAGACCCTTTAACGTTCCGTGAGACAAGGAAGTACAGGCTTTTAATGATCGACACACAGCACGGCATGCAGATCACGCAGCACAAAGGACAGCTGCTGCACAGGCTTTAAATGATCGACACGCAGTGCGACATGCAGATCACGCAGCACTGCACAAGAGGCAGCTGGCTTAAAGCGCGCACCCTGGGGATGGGGAATAACTCATTCACTACAGCTTTATTACTGGCAAATATCAAGAAATAAAAAATGAATGAAGATGAATGAAATGAAAATAATCTCTTTAAATTGTATATCCGGTTCAGCAAACCCGGGGGTTAGTGAGCGAAGCGAGCAAGGGGCGGAGGCCCCAGTATATCCATCCATTTGACAACCCGCTGAATCCGAACACAGGGTCACGGGGGTCTGCTGGAGCCAATCCCAGCCAACACAGGGCACAAGGCAGGAACCAATCCTGGGCAGGGTGCCAACCCACCACAGGACACACACAAACACACCCACACACCAAGCACACACTAGGGCCAATTTAGAATCGCCAATCCACCTAACCTGCATGTCTTTGGACTGTGGGAGGAAACTGGAGCACCCGGAGGAAACCCACGCAGACACGGGGAGAACATGCAAACTCCGCGCAGGGAGGACCCGGGAAGCGAACCCAGGTCCCCAGGTCTCCTAACTGCGAGGCAGCAGCGCTACACCCCAGTATATATATATATATATATATATATATATATATATATACCAAACTTAGTTTTCAAATTTCTATATTGTTCCCAAAACACAGAACTTGGGAAATAACACATCACTTAATTAGCCCAGGAGTCCAATTAAAAACAGAAGCTGGTTGGAACAAAAACCTGCAGCGACAGAGGGGCCACAGGACCAAGGTTGGGAAACACTGCCCTAAATCTTTGGTTCTTTGCCATGTGGGAGCATATACTCGAAACCAGGGGTCTCCAACTCCAGTCCTAGAGAGCTACTGTGGCTGCAGGTTTTCACTCGAACCCTTTTCTTAATTAATGACCAGATTTTGCTGCTAATTAACTCTTTGCCCTAATGTTAATTGATGCACAACTTAAGACACAGGCCCCTTAATTATTTATTTTTTCCTTAATTAGCAACCAAATAATATTAAGACACAAAATGAACCAACCAACACATAAGCAACAACCTGCATCCATCACACAGTAACTGAAAATAAAGAAAGGTGAAGGCCTCAGTAATGTTGATCTGCTCAGGTCCACAAAACATTTTGACAGCGCTGTTAAAAAAGAAAATCAACAGTTTTGGAAATGTCTGCCATGGCAGAATGAGCGCCACGGAATTAAATAACTGGTTTAATTAGCAATGAGAATTGACTTCAAATTAGGGAACTGAATGAAGTGAAGTTGGTTGGAGTTTGAAGCCCCAACTTAGTTGGTCACCTGTTGGCTCAGTTCACATCAAATGTATGTTTAGGTGCCGTTTAAGGAAAAAAGAATCAATTCAGAGGTCAGAGTCTCAAGAAAAGTCAATCAAAATAAAAGGACATAATTAATTAGCACAAAAACTGGTCACTAATTAAGAAAAGAGTTAGAACGAAAACTTGCAGCCACAGTAGCTCTCCAGGACTGGAGTTGGAGACCCCTGCTCTAAACCTTTTTGGTGTCATGACCCAGTTTTTCCTATATGAGTTTCTTTGAAGTGTGGCCACCAAGGGGTGCACTGGTTCCCCAAACCAAAGACAAACAGATGCAAGGCACAAGTCCCAGTACAACAAAGGCTTTATTTACATGGGAAACTTTTCACAAATGTTTCCCTCTTCTGCAGCACAGTAGACAAAAACAAATATGCACAATGAAACAGCACCAAGACCTTTTCTTCTTTCTTCTTCTCTCTTTCTTTCTCTCTTTCTTTCTGCCTTCACTCCTCCTTGGGCAAGCATCGTCCTCTCCTGGTTTCCAGAGTAGTGGCAGCAGGCTCCTTTTATTCTGCACCCAGGAATACTTCCAGTGGGCTGTTAGCATGGTCCAGAAACACTTCCTCCAGGTGAGGTGGGAGTCCAACAAATTAGGGCTCCGTAGTCCCTGCAGCACCCCTGGCAGCAGCCACGGAACTCAACAAGGCTGTGCCGAACTACAACTCCTATGGAGCCCTAAGGGAATCTGAGGCACCACTGAAACCCTGAGAGGCTGCCATCCAGTGCTCCGTGGAAAATAATGCCCTGAGGGCCCCAACTGTCCTCCACACGTTGAGCTCCGCCCTGCAACACACAAACAAGACAGTGATGGGGAGATTCTGCGCTGACACCGAATCCTAGTGTCTACCTTTATCTTGTTCGGGCAATATCTTTAGCCTTTGTCTGACTGGCGGCATTCATAGCACAGCCATTCCCCTCCTGACACTTGTGACCTGTGGAAATTGAAGAAGGACGGGAACCCCTGTACTGTCTCATGTCCAGCTGAGGTTGGCTTATCTCTTTGCCCTCACGGAGAGAGGCCCTCCACTGCATACGAACACATGGGCTTACACACTTAATTGTTTGGAAACATAGTCTTTCTCTTGTATAACTTCTTCCTTCTCTGGGGCATGGGGAAAGTCTAGGTATCTCTATAGCATAAAAAGAGACCCTGCGCTGTCTGCACCCCTTTAGACCTGAGTGTGACCACCACTACTTTGACTATGGAAAGCGGAGTCCGGATGCCAGCATCAGTAAGCCGCTTAGTCTCATCCAGACTTCGCTCTTTCTTCCCCAGCGACATACTGTACCTCCTGCACATACCTCCTTCCAGAGCCCCTCGTGTGGAGCTACATTCTTCCGGATGGCCATATCACTGCCTGTGTCATCTTCCTTGCCTCAGATGATGGCATGCACCTGGCCCTTCGTTGCCTTTGCTCCCTGCCTGAGCCTACTTTTCCCTATTATGGGTGGGCGGGCGATGCTCCTGTGCTACAACAGTTTCAGCAAGTGCTGCTGCTCTGACTTGTGCGTGTGATTTCGCTGCTGTGTGAGGGTTTGCCAGAAGGAATATTTAAAACAGGCCTCTGCATTGCAGACAGCCAGGAATCCTGCTGATTATGCAACTTGTGGCCACCAGGGGGCGAACCAGCTCCCCAAACCCAACACAAACAGATGGAAGGCACAAGTCCCAGCACAACACAGGCTTTATTTAAGTGGGAAACTCTTCCCAAACGTTTTCCTCCTCTGCATCACAGTACATAAGCTCAAACAAGCACAATGAAATAGCACACAGCAAGGCCTTTTTTTCTTTCTTCTCTCTCTCTCTTTCCACATTCACTGTTGCTCCTACATGCTGGACACTCCTCACAATATACCTGACTTGGCCTATAAAATTCTCCATGCGGCATATCCAGTTCTTTGCTTCTGACTAGACATCAGGATCAAATACTGACATGCTTAATGATTTTCTTTCTTTTTGCCCAGCTTGGTTATAAACAAAATTTGCTCCTTTAATAACTGTGTCATCATCATTTTTTATGCTCTGAATTTTTAAATTTTACAACACAAGCTTTAATGGCTCCTGTCAACAACATCATGGTAAACACTTCTGGTTCCCCCTCCTGATTATGGTTACATTGCTGTATTACTTGAACTGCCTTATGCTAATGTAAACCAACTTGAATCAATTGCTTAAAGTAAATTCTTACTGATTATCATTGTTTTAGAAGAACAAAACAGGGGATTGTTAGAGATGATTTTTACTGTTAAATACGATTGTCACTCTTTGATTATATATTGATTATATTGAACAACTTATATTCTTGTTAACTGTTAGCTTCTAACTCTTAGAAAGCATTTTAATTAAAGTCTCTCAATCTGTGACCCAGTCCCGCTGTTACTTCTCTGCAAAGTTAAGTATTGATAAGAGAACCAGTATAATGTAGTGTAGCAGAATTATGACTCCAAGGAACTGTTTATCAGTAACTTGTACTGACATGAGAAATGAAGCTAATTAAAAGGGCAAGTTCAGTTATACAGCAGGATGCATTCTGAAGCATCATTGTGAACAATGCTGCACATCCTCTTCATGACACACTAAAAATGAGAACTTTTAGCCAACAAATTATTCAGCACAAGTGTTTCAATAAACGGCACTGTGGGTCCTCTATACCAATAGCAATATACCTGCATCATGCCTCACTGTGACTGTGACTGCCAAGTCAGAACTGTTCTTTCTTTTTAATTTTCTTGCTTTATAGTCATTCTCATGTGCGTTTGTGATAAGTGATGGGTGGTGTCAGGTAAATTTTAAATAAATAATTATGCTCCAAGAAGGTGCAGGCAGCAATTGGGTGTGGGTGTGCATGAGTGCATTTGGTTCCATGGTTAATGCATGTGTTTAAGCGGGCAGATAAGTCAGGCACCTCAATGATGCCTTAGAGGGCGCAGCTTATTGCACCCGTGTCCAGATAGACAGCAGTGTATTAAAGAAGCCTGCACGAGCAAAGGGAGAGAGACAGAAAGAGCCAGCCAGCCAGTGGGTGTGAGAGGCACTGCAGTCGTAGGCCCCATGATGGAGCGAAGGATTGGCTCTCTAGGGGTGGATCATCCTCACTGCTTGTCGGGAGGAGTGGGTGCGATCGAGGTTGACTCCTTTCCAGGATTCCAAGGCACACCAGAGAGCGAGAAGAATGACGAGGGGACAACTAACCCTGAGTGGTATGGTTGACTTTACTCAAGGCAGCCAAGATGGGGGTTCGGTTGGAGAGGACCATGGCTGCTGGAGTCTCAGCTGGATGAGCAAGTAATGGGGGAGCTGGGGATACAAAGGGGGAGTTGTGTTAGGCTTGTCTAAGAGTGGGAGGAATGTTGACCCAATGACTGTGTTTTTTCATTTTTATTCTCATTTTAAGTCTTGCTTTTAAATTCTCAGACTGTCACTGTTTTAACGTATTATTTTATTTATTTATTGGAGATTTTACACTGTGCTTTGGATATGTTGATTTGTTTTAATAAAAGCAATATCCACTTTTTCACACCTACTCCTTGCTTTGTGAGTGTCCTTATTTTCTTGGCTCATCCATTGGTTACGTTACAGGCGGTGGTGGGTTCAAGATGCTCCAGGGAGGGAGCAGTAGCATGAAGGAGATGCGCCGGTACAGTGTTCAGACCAAAGTGTGTGTCTGTCTTTATTTATTTATTTACTTTACTTATCTACCTATTTATGAATTTATTCATTTAAAGAGCTTCTGTAAAAAGCCAAATTTCCTCCCAGGGACAAATAAAGTTCTGTCTTTTTTCTATTTCTTGAATTCAAGCTAATAATTCTTGATTTCTATTCCCTTAATTTTGCATGAAAAGAAAACACAAATGTACAGTTTTCCCTCTGTCAATAAAATACTGTGAAAGAACTGCACCCACCAATGCTAGACACCTTTACCTCCAGCTGAAGTTGTAATGTACATAGAGGGTGTCACAAGTCAGGTGCAGAAGTAATTTGTTGAAAGGGACATTTCATCAAAACATGGTCATTTTTGCATTTGTTACTTGCCACCACATTTTGTAGTGATGGCCAAGAAATTTCCTGGAGTGTGGAGGTCATAAAAAAATCAGATTAAATGGGCTAAAACTTTGACTTAGCTTGAACCGCAGCAAACAATATCAAGGTGTTGATAAAAATGTAAGAATAATTGTGTTGTATAATTCAGATGTCAGGTATCCAGCATATTCCACTATACACATGTTTTTTGGCTAAAATATTGTTACGTAAACTCCATCTAGAAAATGGCATCAAATGGGTTATTTTAACAGCTAGCTGTGCCACCCATCAATATTGGGTTGACATCTAAAAATAAACATAGACTCAGTTTTAACTATCTAATAGAATGTATTTTGTAGTATGTTGTAATAAAATGCATTGCATTTGTTATTTCAACATAGAATGTATCACAGACCTTTGTAGTAATAAAATGCAATACTACAAATGTTTGATGCACAATCTGAATGAATGGCAAATGCAATGCATATTTTCTCCATTATATGCCATTTGGCATGAAATTCGTAACAGCAGTGTTAATGTTTGTGATGCGCCTTCTACTGGAATGAAAAAATGCAACGCTTTTTATTACTAAAAATATTTGTGATGCGTCATATGTTGGAATTACAGCGACATAGAAACTAAGCAGACACACAGTCAGACACACAGACTCTTATCCTTTAATTAAGATGGTTCCCAGGTGCAGATGTGTGACAATCTCCATAAAGCCAACACACATGATCACTTTGTGTTAAATTAACTTAAGGTAGATGTGTAAAGAAAAGAACCCTGTGAGTTCATTTAAAGAGTTTATGCTCTGATGAGTAGGGTGACCAGATTTACAGATAAAAGTTATTTTAGGTGGTTGAGTGGCTTACAAAGATTATTACATATAGTGTATTTATATTTTTTTCTCATATCTATCTATCTATCTATCTATCTATCTATCTATCTATCTATCTATCTATCTATCTATCTATCTATCTATCTATCTATCTATCTATCTATCTATCTATCTATCTATCTATCTATCTATCTATTGTCACACACGAGCGCTTAGGAGACTGTCAACAAGCCCAGAGGTGAGCGAAGTTATAACAGATGAAGGGTTGTTTGATGGTATTGATGCCTCTCTCTCTAAATTTCCAGAACCAAAGAAGACAAATAATCACTTACCAACAACAGTTCACATTCCAGAAAATAGCTGTCCATCCACTACTTCATCTTCCCCGTCACTTCCGGTTCCCCATTGATGACATCACTTCCGGCTCCCAAAGATGACAACACATCTGGTCCTCCATTGATGAAGTCACTTCCAGCTTCCGATGATGATGCCACTTCCGGTCCTCCGCTGATGACGTCACTTCCTTTTTGATCATTTCCAGCAGCCATTTTCTTGTATAAAAGCGACCCTCAATCCTCTGTATTTTGTCAACTGTTTGATTTTTTTCTACATTTTGACCATTCTGCTAGCGACCACAGCAATATACGGGGCCAATCCCCAACTCTTTATAGTTGTTTTTGTGACTTCTTATCACATTATCTATCTATCTATTCTCTGCTATAAAGCCAATATAATCTAGAAAGCACAGCCATATCTTTCACCCCTATTAGCAGTACTCGTTTTAAGAAACTATGTACCAGATTTTAAAATAAAGGATGTACCTTTTTTAGTCAAATAACTCTATGATCTGAACTGAACAGATTGTTTTCATCTTCTAAATGCCTCTCTAATTTAATTTTTGTGTGAAGAGTAGCATATAGGCGGCACGGTGGCGCAGTGGGTAGCGCTGCTGCCTCGCAGTTGGGAGACCTGGGGACCCGGGTTCGCTTCCCGGGCCCTCCCTGCATGGAGTTTGCATGTTCTCCCTGTGTCTGCGTGGGTTTCCTCCGGGCACTCTGGTTTCCTCCCACAGTCCAAAGACATACAGGTTAGGTGGATTGGCGATTCTAAATTGGCCCTAGTGTGTGCTTGGTGTGTGGGTGTGTTTGTGTGTGTCCTGCGGTGGGTTGGCACTCTGCCCAGGATTGGTTCCTGCCTTGTGCCCTGTGTTGGCTGGGATTGGCTCCAGCAGACCCCCGTGACCCTGTGTTCGGATTCAGCGGGTTGGAAAATGGATGGATGGATGGAGTAGCATATAAAAGTTCTTCACAACCTTGATTGGCTTACATATGTGGAATCATTGATCAGCAATCAATGGAGGCTTATATTGCTGTTTGCTATTGACTTCATATAAACTTCAAAACTGACTCCTGTGGTTATCTCCTAATGCTGCATATCTTTGAATTTCTGTATTTGATGTCAAAGGACATTTTGTGACGTGTATTTAATATATTTTCATTCACATTTATAACTGATTTCTAATATACACTCAGTGCCCACTGCCTGCTTTATTAAAGATTTCTATCTAGTAATAGGAAGGTGAACCTCCTTTTGCCTTCAAAACAGAATGAATTTTTCAAAACAGCTTGAGATAATACATGCGTTGTGACAAGTCACATTATGCTGTTGGAAGTAGTCATTTAAAAAAGGTAAATGGTGTTAAGAAATGGATTTATATGCCAAGCGACAAGCTCAGGGATTCTACGGCACTCAAATGACTCTCAACTGATATTAAATGTGTGCCAAATAAATATTCCCCACACCATTACACTACAACAACCTGTGTCATTGATATGGGGATATGGATCAATTGTTTTGTGCTATTTACTGCAATTTAATACAAGTATATAATTAAATAAAGTTGTAACAATGGATTACTAAAAACACAAAGAAAAGAACTGAAGGTAAGTAAAGGGTTAACTATACGTGGCTTAAAGCTTTTGCATGTTAGGGTTGCCATATCTTAGAGGAGTCACCAACGTAAATTATTAAGGTTCAAATGATGTAAATGAGTAATGAGCACCCACTTAAAAAAGTGAAAACAAACTTGTGAAAAAGCCCAAACACCCCTATTGTAAAGCAGTGATAGAATAAAGAAGAATAGAATAAAGGAAGAATCGACAAGTATACGAAGTTACTGGTGGCTGTAGTTGATTGGCTAAAATGAAAGAAATTCCACATATTAAGAGTCAGATGCCATGATATATTAGATAAGGTAATGGTAATGGAAAAGTATAGAAGGGAATGAATTGCATTATTGATTGCTCATTCCACACACTCCATTCACATGGGACATTTGTGCAAATCTTTGTGCAAATAAAGAATAGTTCTGCATTCTCATCTGAGTCTGTGACTGACTTTTTTGAAAGCAGAGGAAAGTTTTTTCCACAACAGTGATTGTGTGGCCACTGCAGCCTCATCTTTTTGTTCTTCACTGAAAGGAGTGGTCTACTATAATCC
Source organism: Erpetoichthys calabaricus (assembly GCF_900747795.2). Classification (NCBI taxonomy): domain Eukaryota; kingdom Metazoa; phylum Chordata; class Cladistia; order Polypteriformes; family Polypteridae; genus Erpetoichthys; species Erpetoichthys calabaricus. The sequence goes on from NC_041400.2 coordinate 48,356,838, forward strand.
GTTTACCTCTAGGTCTGGGACATTAAACATTCAGACCAGAGAACATGCCCACCACAGATGTATAGAGCTTTCTAATATCTGTGACATGTCCATTGGCTGTGATGGCTGTGGCCAGTCTGCTGTCTACACACAGAAATGCTGCTCAATGAACATTTGTTTGTTTCAAACCAGTCTCTGCAATCTCAGGAAGCGTTAGTGTATCCAAATCCCAGGTGGTCAGCTGCTTCAGCGATGCTGGAATCAATGTCTCTAGCACTCACATTCATAAGATGTTAACATTCCAAGTTCAAAAGAATTATTTTGCGATATTCATTTTCATTATTCCTGGAAGCCATCAAATTTAGAGAGACGTTTCTTCCTTCATCAAATTTATCAAATTGATTTATTCTTTGTAGTCATTTTTTATATGTTTCTTACCTCACATACTTTGTACTGGTGGACAAAAAAACTTTTCGGGGAAAAGTTACATATCGAAGATTCAAGCTCAATGGAACCCTGCTGTAACCAGTTTTGGACAACAGCAAAAGATGTGAAAATCTTCCATGGAAAGAGGAAAAAAAATCATGTAACTCATATTGTATAATCCACATGTGTTTTATACTTCTTATGGTCAAAACATGCAAAATGTGTGTATTTTTTGTGAAAATTATTATTAACAGTAACTTGAAAACTCTGAATATCAACAGGAAAAAACATATGGTAAATACATGCAAAATGAGTGGAAAAAGACATAATGCCCACAATACTGCTTGTTTGAATTGAAGATCCGCCTCTCTCCTTCATTGGTCAAAAACTCTGTCTTCAATTCAATTTTGGGCATTATGCCTTTTTTCCAGAACTGTTAATATTTTAGAAAAAAATACATGCATTTTGCATGTATTTATCATAGAAACAGGTAAAAGACACGTGAATTATGCATCATGAGTTAGATAAGAGTTTTTTTCTTTTTTTATTTTTGGATGTTTTCCACATTGTTTAACCTGGGGCCTCATGTATAAATGGTGCTTACGCACAATAATGTTGCATACTCCCATTTCCACGCTCAAATCGCGATGTATAAAACCCAAACTTGTATAAAGCCACTAATATTTACATGGCAGCTAAATGCTTGGCGTATGCAAGTTCTCCGCTCAGTTTTGCAAACTGGCGGCACTCAGCGTCAAAGCAGTGCTTTTGTTCCAGTGTGGTTTCCCTTTCTTTTTTAGATCCACATCCCTGATGCAGCTTTATCAAATACACTGAAATTAACCGCATATTGTTTATTAGTTTAAGACATCTGAATGTAATTAACCTGTAACAATATAATGGTCCACAGAATTGCCAAACTATTCCAAATACCATAGCTGCTTTAGCGTTGTTCCTCTCACTACACCTTCTTCTCCTTCTTTCAGCTGCTCCCATTAGGAGTTGCCACAGCAGATCATCTTTTTCCATATTACTCTCACTGCACCACTCGGACTATTTATATCACTGTATTTGAGTGTGGAATCACAGCTCTACAGCAGCTGATCGGAAAGAGAATTATCGGTATATAGCATCAAGCACACGCTGCCTCAGCTATGCTGCCTATTTGAACTGCTCTCATACGGCAAACGCTTCAGAGCCTTTCCTGTAGGGACATCGAGGTTCAAAAACAGTTTCATCCCAAGAACTATAAACACAATCAATCAGTCCATCAAGTGCTCCTTGTAGAACTGTTTGTACTTATAAGTACAATTACCTCACTGTAAACATGCAATACAGTTATAATATTGCACAACCTGAGCCACTTTATAAAGCGCATATTTACATATGATGACGATATCATTTTTAAGATGAAATGCAGCAAAATATGTTTATTACATTATACAGATAAAATGTTAACATTATTTAAATAATCTATATTAAACATGTGTTAATAATTAAACATGTGAGGACACGGTGTTGCAGCGCTAGCAAGGAGCTGGCGCCCTGTTCACAGATTGTTCCTGCCACGCGCTGTATTCTTGCTGGGACTGGCGCAACACTGGATGGATAGATGGATAGAATAATTAAACATGCACTATGAAGATCTTTCAATATTCCTTAAAAGTTTTGAAGAATCGGCATTCTAAGCTTACAGATGGCTTAACATCTATTACAAAGCTGATTGTATTGCGATTTGTTACTTGGAGAAAGAAAAGGAAGGACAAGAATTGCAGGTTAGTACGTTTAAAAGAGACAGTACTGTTACAACAAATTATTTCATCGAAAGTCGCACACGGTGCAGCAAGCATTTTGCAGGAGGCAGGAACAATCTCTGGATGGGGCACTAGTTCGTCACTATCACTGTGCCACCATGTTCGCATGTTTAATAACATGCTGTAATTCCTATCATCATGAAAATGATAACAAGTATACATCTCAGTATTTAATTTATTCAGAGAGCTCTAATATCACAAATGTAATGGATTCTGTGTCCTGACGGAGGAAGAGAAAGCCCGTTTAAGAGACACATAGTGATTCACACACATAGAGCACAAAGAAGAACACATACAAAACAAAGCATTTAACGTGCTACTTTAGTTACGATGGTATTTAAGAAACTAGTAAATTAAACTATTTAAAGATGAAGTTTATGATGTTCTACTTTAATGACAAAATAAACTACGTGATTAAAGTGGAAATTTCGAGATTAAAATTCCGTGCTTTTTTCCCACTATGTGTCTATTTTTTTTTTTTCTTTTCTCTGTACCCTAATAAGCTTCCGTATGACACTCAGATGGTGGGCAACGACTCGCCTTTTCACTGCGACTTTGATATCTGACAACTTCTTTTTTATTTAGGGCACTGTGTGACTTTGTGAACTTGAACTTTCAAGTTTCTCCGACACTCTATGTCACTCGATCAATTTATACCACTGTTTAAACCAACAAATAGTACTTTTTTCCCTTGCCTCCACTTGGTATTCGCTGAAATTCTTCTCTTTTCCCCGTGCTTTTGCCATTGTCTTTTCACAAGCTTAAGGGCTATTTATATTGATTTGCATATTCAAAGAGGCGTAATTCTGGGAGGGGTTTGGGAGTGGCAGCAGGCATGTGCACGTGCGTTACTTTTCACGTTGACTGGGATTTATGAAGCGGAAAAACTTTGGGTGGAGTAAAGAGGAGACTTGTGTTACATCACAAATCACATAGTAAGTGTGGGTGAATGTTAGGACATGAGGCTTAGGCTTATGAAAAATCTATTATTATCCCCAAAGGAACATTATAAGAAACAGTGCTATTAAACTAGTTTAGTAAAATAAATCAGCAAAGTATAATCTAATTAAACACCTTGGATTCCCAGAATATCACACTCTAAAAGTAGCCTTTATTTTGTGCATGAAAAGAAATGCAGTGCATAAATTATAATAATAAAAATAAAACATTGTTTACTGTAGGGGTAATCTGATTTTATTATATAAAAGAATTAGTCAGGAATGTTAAAAAGTGTTAATGTGTTTTGGTCATCTTTTTTTTTCCTTTATTCCACGTTGTTAAAATAATTTTTTGGACAAAATGTTCATAAAACTGCGACCTTTACCATTTTTATTTTACGTTGTCACACACATGCGCATGGGAGGCAGTTAAAGGGCTTGAATGAAGGTAATTCTGAGCCAGACCGGGATGTGGCAGAGTGCACTGACTCTTTTTCTTGCTTTTCTGCAGACCGTTCACGGGAAATTCCACCTGGCCCTGATGATGTCAGTTCTGATTCTGACCCCTTTGACATCTCTTTCGAGCCCCAGCCTATGGATGAAGATCCTTCCGGTTCCGGCCCCTTTGAGGTCACTTCCTATACTGGCCTTTAAAAACTGCCACCTTTTCCCTATCTCCTCAGTTCTGTTTTGGACTCTGATTTGTGCACATCACTTTATTGAAATTTTGCATCCAGGAAATGGGTGGCTGCCCCAAACCTTGCTATGGCTCTTTGTCGAGTTTATGACAACGTACACTTTTGATCTCCGCAAAAGTGGCTTGTCTAAATGCAAAAAAGACAACAGACCAAAAGTTAAACTAGCAAGAATGAAAGTTATCACTGCAAAAGGGAAGAACATATGGGTTGCCAGACATCCCTTATATACGGGACATGTTCCATATTTGATCATTTTGTCCCCTGTCCTGTACTGACCTTTCAGGGACATCCAAATATCCCGTATTTAGTTCATTTTCAAATTTTGTAATAAAAATATATTTTTACTACTTTTGTACGGCACTTACTTGTAACTTTATAAGTAATTATACTTTCTTTTCTCAGATTGTCTTGATGAAAATAACCCAAATGCAAAGAGGAAACATTTTGTTTGCATGCAAATTATACTTTTGTTTAGTGCGTGGGAGGCAGCTAAAGGGCTTGAGTCAGGGCAGTTCCGAGGCATGCCGGGATGTGGCAGAGTGCACTGACTGTTTTTCTCCCTTTCCTGTAGACCATTCCCGGGAGATTCCACCTGGCTCTCTTGATGTCACTTCATGGGACTGAGCCTATGGAAGGAGACCTTGCCGGCTCTGGCCCCTGTGATGTCACGTCGGGGCACGAACCAATGGCTGAAGACCTTCATGATCCCCTATCATCTCACTTCCTGTCTTCCCTTTTAAAAGCCTGCACCTTTTCCCTATTCCCTCAGTTCTGTTTTGGACTCGGTTATGTGCACATCAGTGCCGTATTCATTTAAACGACTTTTGCAGCCAGGAAACCAATTATACGAGTGGCTGCCCGAAACCTTTCTATGACTCTGTGTCAAGTTTGTGACACTTTTTAATGTTTGCAGCTTGTTCAGTTGCTATGGTTGGCTGAGGACAGCGACACTGTTATCGTTTTGCTCTCCAGCCCCGCTGCTGTGCACTTCTGTATCTGCATTGCAACATACAGTGTCAACAAGGTGTGTTGTTACAACTTGCCACAGCCCACTTTTTTTTCTAACTGCCTGTATTAAATAATAATAATAATAATATTTCTCTGTTGTCTGTATTAAATAAATATTTTCAAATGATTTCACTTTTACAAATTTTTTTTTAACTTGTATTAAATCGTTTTCAAATGATTTTACTTTTGTTTTCCTCATAACCCATTAAATACTTGCTTTATGTTTTTAACTTATGTCTCTACTTTTATATGATATATTCGTCTGAGTGTGTAGGGGGTATGTATTGATTTATATATATAGTAATATAGAGAGAGATTTTAAGAGTATCCCGTATTTCTAATTTTCTGATCTGGCAACCCTAGAAGAACAGCAAGATGAAAGGTCACAACTTTAAATGGTAAATTGGTCATTTTCAGAATTTTCCACCTGATTAAAAGCCTAACCCTCAAACCATTTTCACTCACATTTAAATTTTGTGTACTGAGCTTCGCCTTTTTAGCACACACAAAGTCTGGTCTGATCGAGAAACCACTGCCTCCTATCATCAATTCTTCACATGCCATTTTATTTTTAAACTTTAAAGTGCCTTGAAAACAAAGCAAGGTAGTCTAAAAAGTCACTGCCAAAAAGCTAATCACTCTTAGATATACAGATAACAATATAAATGATGTCGCCACAAGGAAAAAAGCCTGCGCATGTGGCTTAGGGTGTGCAGTAGATTTGCCAGACTATCGAAGACAAACACGCTCAACGCCATCTTCAAATCTTCATCACTTAAAGTACTGGTATGGTCAGCCTTTATATTTCACTAATACTAGACAAACAGATGAAGACTGCTAATACTCTTCAATATCTTTACAAAAAAGGGTGGTCATTCAATGTAAATAAACTCTGCTTATGTTAATAAGGCTTATTTTGTCAGCATAAAATCCCAGAACTACTCAGAAATTCTGGGAAACTTCCCAAAAAATATAGCATCATATGCAGTTCTTCTTTTATATATGCATGTAAATATACTGTAAATAAACTAAGTTCATATGACAGCCAAACAAATTATGTCATTTGTACTATAAATAAATAGCCTATGTAAACCCTACAAACATGCTCGTTTTCAGTTGATCTTTACGAAAAATCACTTTTTAAACCTTGACAACACACATTAATTTTGAGTAAATTTAACCTAAGATAACAGGGTAACAGGAATAAACATTAAAAATTATTATTGCAAATGGTGCTTTTAAAGCAATGGAATCAATTCATTTTGTTTGTATGCAAATTATACTTTTTAATGTGACATTCAAGAAATTTGAATAAGCTGCACTAGAAATGGATAGTGTTAAATGCTGCTCATTTTGAGTGAAGTCATCTTTTATTTATTTATTTTTATTCTAATTTAGTTTTTTAAGGTAGATTTTATTCACGGTTACCATTCTTCGGATTTACCACTACGTACGACTTACTAAACAAAAACATTTATTTCGGGTCGTTTTGTCCTACAGGACTGCCCTGTGAACTCAATCGCTAAAGATATTCGCACTTAATACGCTGATCGCAAAAGCTGAGTTTCGACCCCCTGTGAGTACGTGGCACTTGAGGTAGACCCGATCACGATTACAGTGGTTTATGACGATGATGCACGTTTGCACAGAATGTGAAAATGTGACTGTACTGGTCATGGCATGGACACTTGCGTTTCTGATGCTACGCACTAAGTTTCGTTTTCTTGACTCATCGGTCATTTAGTTAAGTTGCAGTTTTCCGACAGGGCGTGGTATTCATATGTGTACAGAATCCCATTAAGCTTTGTAGAGGCCACAACACCAGCAGCATCGGACGCATGGCAGGAACAATTTTGTACATCCATCGCTGGACACCTTCTCAGTCAACCACACTCATGGTCACATGTGCACGGTGGCCAATTTAGAATTACCTAATTCCCACATAATTGTAATAAAATGCTCATAAAAAAAAAACCCACTTAGAGTCGAAATTAAACCAAGGTACTAGAGTCGCGACGAGGGCTAAACACTGAGCCACCCTGTATATGAAATGGATGGAGAACGTGGTGACTAATGCCCTGGAAAAGGCTTCCAGGTGCAGACATATACGCAGTCTTCTCTGCATGCGTGATTATTCCAAAAGATCTCGCGGCACTGAGGACGAGGTCCTACAGGAACCATCTCGATTATTCTGTTTACACGCTAGGAAATGGAAACTGAAAGTTCCACCAATTATCTCGGACTCCCAAGGAAGGGGCGAGTCAGAGGAGTATAAGAAAGTCGCCAAAGCTTCGAAGTATAGCACAAAAACCGAGGGACGTTCCTTAAGAAAGATTGCATTTTTGAGGTAATGTGCAAGGTTTTCTTTGTTTTATTGAACGGTATGAGGCTCTGTAATGCTAGCTTATTGTAAAAATGCAAAAGGTGTGGTGAAGACTGACTGCATGTGTTGGCGTATCGGTACAGTAAGTTAAAGTCGCACATAAAATATTGACACCTGTCATACAGATTAACAGAGGTGGGGAGTAGCGAGGTAAAGCACCTTATTTACTGTACTTAAGTACCTTTGTCAATTAGCTGGACTTTACTTGCACAGTTTTTAATACTTTTTACTCACTGTAATGTTATTATACTATTTACTTTATATATATAGTATGTGCAAGCAGTGCGTCGTTGTTCAATAAGGAGTTGTTAACCCGGTGGCAGTTTATTTGAGCGTATATGCTTTACTACCATTTTGTACTTGTCTACAGGGCAAAAATAAGAAACACACAACAAAATTGGAGACGACGTACGAAACTACAGCAAAGAAAAAAAAAGACTAAAAGGTGCAGGGAACACCAAAGAAGGCGCTGTCTTCAAAAACGTTAACACCAAGGCCAAGCGAACCTTGAGTCACTGAAATAACAGAACATTGACTGTTGGAAACAAGTGAGTTTCACAGTGGAACGAGGCAGATATCGTTAAAGCAGGTTAATAGTAGTGTAGGACTCAGGGCGACCTTAATGTTAGGGCACAATGGGCCATGACCGGGGACCCTATGGGCATTGGGACCCACGATGTTTTTGATGCCTAAATATGTTTCGTTTTGCTATCAAGACAGGGGGCCCAGCACACTACATTGCCCGTGGCCCTATGATGCTGTTAGGATGACACAGGTTGCGTGGAAAGTGTGGGCTTGTACTGTGAAGCTAATGGTGTGGCAGACGAAATGAGTTTCTGTGTTACTGAGCGTCATGGGCGCAAAGACGTTCAGATTACTTAGTAGCTTGTTAACTCCTGTCAAACCGGCGTATAAAACATTTAATGAGATTGTCAACATCCTCCAGGTGCATCTAAACCCCAAACCTCTAGTAGTTGCTGAACTGCTTCGCTTCCACAAACGGAGTCGATCTAAAAGTGGCATCATGCCAGAGTAAATGGCGGAGTTGCGCAGACTTTTTGGAACCGATCTAGCGGAGACAGACGTGTCCGCGGGATTGTATAGTGAAATAACAGAAAAGAGACTTTTAAAAGAGAATGATTTAAAACTGGAAAGTACTTTAAAACATGGCAGTATCAAAGGAAGCTACTGCAAAATATGCAGCAGAACGGCAACATGGAGCAACAGAAAGTGCAATTTATAAAATATTCGTTAGGCAGAAATTATTGGTTTAAAGATTTATAATGTAGACAGTGGCATAAGGAGGGGCACATTGAGAGAGTGTGCAGAGCACAGAAAAAGAGCGTACTTTAGCAAAGACAACCATCATACAAGAGAAGTGAAAAGTAACACAAGTGCATCACATGGTTGAAAATGCATCAAATTCAATTGACACTAATTAAGTGACAGCACCGACATGTCTTTCTTGGAGCCTTATATCATTAGTGGAGCAGACCGCTCAGTAATTTGGATATCTCCAGAGTTGGATGCGTTAAATTGAAAATGGAGTTAGACACTGGGTCTGCTTTGTTTCGTTATCTCTTTAGTTGAATACAAATGATTGTTTTCACAAATTCCATTTCTAAAGACTTGGGTTATATCAAATACATATGCAGGAGAAAAGTTGTCTCCATGGGGCAAAATGACTGGGATTGTGAAATACAAAGAAGAAAATTAGTTGTTAGACTTGTATGTATTTATACTTTCTACTCATTACGTAAAAAAGTATCGTCACGTTATTAACTTTCCCTTAAAAAAAAGTAATTTTATTTTTCAACATACTAACGGAAGTGTTTAGTAAACTGCGGGCGGATAGCCGACAGGTCTGTAATGAGTACCCAGATTACCCGGCATAGGGCCGAGTTCGTCCAAGTGTGAATACCGTGCCGAAATGACACACCACCCGCCATTTAGCGTAAGCAGCAGGATTTGAAACAGCACAACACTGATTCATCACTGAGCGCTTTAGTTTCAATAGCACGAAAATATAATAAAAGAACCCTGGATTTGTGCAGACTGGCGCTACAGCTTCGCTTCACAAACGGTATGCAAATAAAAGACCCCAATGATGACATGATAGCAGTACATGTCATTTTAAGTGTCTCTTTGATTTAATAAAAAAGGCAAAAAAATATATATAGATCTAAAATACACATTAGAAATTGACCTTCAAAAAATCAATTTTGGATTGATGTCTGTTTCAGCTTTGACGCAGTCGGCTTTACATTGGTGTAAGTTATGCGGTTTTTAAAAAATATTTCAAAATATTCAGTAATGTTCCCAAAAAATGTAAAGGCTGTCACAAAATTCGCAAGTAGTATTTTATACATTGATACTGATTTAAAGTGTATTTTGCACTAATTTAAGGCAAATTTGTTGCGTTTTGAAAGCTTGTTTTTTATTTTTACAATAAATAGTGTATTTCTGGAAAAAGGGGACGCGTGTAAACAAATTGTGTGAAAATGTTAATTTTTCTATAGTTGGTTTTAATGACATCGCCTCAAAGTCCGAATGTAAAGCGACTGTCGAATGTCAAGCTGACATTATAGGTAAGACCGCAATGCAGTTTCAGTCTCCGTAAACAACTGCTTGGTGCTCCATTGCATGTTCGGAGATGAGCAGTAGACGCGATATTTAGTCGGTAGAGTTAAATATTCAAACCTGGACTATTGGCCGAAACCTTCAGCAAGGTTTATCACCCACAAAAAATACAAATAGTGCATACAGTCGTGGCCAAAAGTTTTGAGAATGATACAAGTATTGGTTTTCACAAAGTTTGCTGCTTCAGTGTTTTTCAGGCTTTTTCTCAGATGTTTCTATGGTATACTGAAGTAGAATTACAAGCATTTCATAAGTCCCAAAGGCTTTTATTGACAATTACATTAAGTTTATGCACAGAGTCAATATTTGCAGTGTTGGCCCTTCTTTTTCAAGACCACAGCAATTCTCCCTCGGATGCTGTCGATCAACTTCTGGGCCAAATCCTGACTGATGGCAGCCCATTCTTGCATAAACAATGCTTGGAGTTTGTCAGAATTTGTGGGTTTTGGTTTGTTCACCCGCCTCTTGAGGACTGAGCACAAGTTCTCAATGGGATTAAGGCCTGGGGAGTTTCCTGGCCACTGACCCAAGCAGAGTTGCTGCCTTACTAAACAGTAAAAGGTCTTCTGAGAAGACTCAATTAAGTGAAAATCGTTCTGCAGAATGTTATGTTCTCTCCAAGTTCATCACAAGACTTGCCCTTTCACCCTAAGAGCACCCTGACTGTCGGTGTGTTTAATAAGCCATCTGCCAAAACACACGCGTAAACTGCCTTTACAGATATGCTGTATATGTTGTGATGCATTAGGAAATAAAACTACATGAATAATGTTATGTATAACTAATGCAGCTAATTGCATTATTATGAACATATTTTCTAAATGGATTAAAAGGTTTGATAATAGATGGATAAATTGCAATATTTGTAGGTATAAGAAAAATGTGAAATAGCCTTCTGGTGAGTAGGTACTGTATTTGATAAGAAATCTCTGCTTATGCACTTTGACACCAGGATCAGATGTTGCTCACGCAAATTCATTGTTTCTGTTGTTTTAAACACTGCAGTTTTTACAGCAGTTTTAAACCAATATTAAATTATTTTAGATCTCAAATGTTGGGAGATGTGCCCACTAGTGCCATTAGCACAACTCTCTGCATATTTTTGTGTTTGTTTTAAATGCCAGTTTAGCTTGTTCTTAAACGACACATTAACCATATGCAAGATTTTACTTTATTTTGTGACTTTGCAACCACATTTATTTCTATAGTATATTTTCATGTAAAGGGTGCAGCTCAAAGTACTTTTCAAGGTGTCAAAGAAAAAGTTACACAAAAGAAAAACAGATTAGGAATAATTAAAAGTAGGAATGAATAAGTGACATGCCAGAAATAATAGATAAGAATAAGTCAATATGCATGAACATCAGCTCAGAAAAAAAGTTAGGACGGTGTGTAAAATGCAAATAGAAACAGAAAGCAGTGATTTCAAAATTCACATCGATTTGTAATCCATTACAAACAGTATAAAGAAAGACAAGATATGTAGTCTGGTCAACTTCATTTTTTGGTAAATACTGTATACATCCATTGTTACATTGAGGACCTGCAGCACATTCTAAAAAAGTTAGGATGGGACCATTAATGAATTATTAAAAGAAAGTAATGATATGAGTAGAAACAGATGACTGTAATTATGGTTTGGTATAAAAGCTGCATCCAGGAAAAGGCTTCATCCTCTCTGGGTAGAGATGGACCAAGGATCACCACTTTTCCCACAAGTACCTGAGAACATCATTTAAAAGTTTAAAAACAATGTTTTTCAAAGAAAAATCGGAAGGCACTTGGGGTATTTCAACATCAAGGGTGCATAATATGATTAAAAGATTTAAGCAATCTGGACATATTTCAGTACGTTAAGGCGAGGGGTTAAGCAAAAGTTAAAAGTTGAGAAAATCAAGCTAAAGTTGATTTTCTGTGATCTCTGATCCCTCAGACAGAACTATATCCACATTGGCTCAGGAAGTATTTGGCAAACCTTTATTAAAGAACATAATATGTATTTACACCCACAAATGCTGGTTTACAACAGTACGTTGCAAATAGGAAGCTGTGTGTTAGCAGTGTCCAGAACTGTCATCAATTTCTTTCAACTCAGAGGCATCAAGGATGGACCATCACACAGTAGAAACGTGTATTGTGATAAGATAAATCAATAGTTCAGGTCTTTTGTTGGAATAAACACACATCATGTCCTCCAGACCAAAGAAGAAAATGACCATCCAGACTGTTACCAACTACAAGTCTAGAAGCCAGCATCTGTGATGGTATGGGGTTCTGTTAGTGCCCTGGGCAATATAATTTGCAGTTCTATGAAGGCACCATTAATGCAATAGTACAGAGTATTTTAGAGCTACATATGCTGCCTTCAAAACAACATCTTTTCCATGGATGCCCATGCATATTTTAGCAAGACAACACAAAATCCTGTTTTGCATACATTACAATGGCGTGGGTGCATAGGAAGAGGGTGCAGGTGCTTGCTGGCCTGCTTGTAGTGTTGACTTGTCCTCATTTGAGAATATGTGGTGCATTTTGAAACACTGAACTTGTACGTTTGTACTGAATTACAAATTGCAAACATGGTATTTCTTTCTCTTTTATAGTCAAAAAATTTTCAAACCCAAAATAATTCAGGTAAACTTCTTTTTTTGCATGTGAGTCGTATTAAAATCACTAAGTTATGAGCCTAATAACTGCAACTTGAAGCAGTGACCTTCAGTGTAAGTGGACATCTTAACGATTGTATTTTAGTTCAATGGGGTAGACGCTGACAGGAGAGGCATGCTGGCATCTCCCATTTTAAGAACTGGCCAATCTGTTCCTCAATACCCTTTATAAAATGAATTCCCCTTGATGTGTTCTGATTGAGCTGCCAGTGTTGAACCCAGGACAATTGATAATCATGTATCAAGAGGAGCCATGCACTGAGGACACATGCAGTCAAGGGAAGGTGCAAAGTGCAAGAGTGCTTTTATTAAAACAGTGTTCCAAAAAGTGCAGCGCCCCATCCAATTAATATATAAATAGTCCAATAAACACTGGTGTTCTTGTGTTGGATAAAAGACAAATAAGCAATTAAGGTTCTTTCATATAACCAAGGCTCCATGAAAACTCTGGTCTGTATAAACAAAGTAAGGTTGAAGTTCAGCTCGTTCATCTAGCTCAGCTACCCTCTTAGCCACAGACACGTACTGTATCTTGATTGGCACTCCAACTTGTTTCCAGCAGTGCTTTAGCGATCTAAGACCAACAAGCTTCTGACCACCAGTGCTTACCTCTGTCGGTGCTCTGGCATTTGCTCTTCTCTCTCTCTCTCTCCATACCTTCCACCCAGGTCTTCTCCACTGTTTCTCACACCAGTGAACTCTACAAATTCATCAACTCATTTTTTTCGCCATTTTCTTCCTCTTTCTTTTTGTCTCCTTTTTACTGTCCTGCCCAGGCTCCCCTTTATAGTGCTAGGGATGCAGATGCTCTGATTATAGACACCGGAGTGCTAATGAAGCTGCTGAGTGAACCGTACACATCTGCATGTGAATGCACTATTAGCCGATCACCCCATCAATCTCCAGAGCCACTCCTCCACACTACCATGCACACCTGCACCCCTCTGGTGCCCAAGTGCCCTGTAGTATTTAATTAGAACTATGTATTGCCACAGACCCTAACGTGCTTCACTACATGTAAATATCTAATTACAATTCATTCAAATGGGAAACACTGAATCACAGTGGATTTCATTTGACTTTTTGGGACTGATTAACAGAAAAACACTCCAATGTCAAAGCAGCTATTAACAATTTGCATGTTTAAAACACATAAGCATTTTTTACATGATATGAATGGACTAACCTACAGTATTATGTCTTAATATTTTTGATAATATTTTTTTAAAAACCATTGTTATTAAAATGTTTATAAACTGTTAACAGCCAGTGTACAATGGATGCCTAAACCAATGTGTGCCTTTCATATCTCCCCTCTGTTTTTTTCCTGCTGTTACTGCCTTCTTTAATTGTTTATATTTCCAGAGGAAATTGACAGTAGAGAACAGTACAGTTTCGATAAATATGATTTCGATAAATAATGTTTTTAAGAAACACGGATGATAAGAGAGATATAAAAATACATCCTTCTGAAGCTGCTCAGCACAGGCTGGGCTCTTTGGCCCATTTATTTATCAACTGATTTCTTTATTTTTTTACATTGGGTAAGAGATTCAGTGGTATGTAAGTATGAATACCTTAAGATTTCACACAAACATCTACTAGCATATTTTTATTGAATGTTCTTTTGGATTACGTAAGTAAAAGGGTTACATTTGGGAATGTTTGCCCTGAGACCTAATACATTAGAAAAATAATTGCCATCTGGGTCATGTTCAGTCCGCTGCCAAAGATATAGTCTACAAGTTCCTCATTAATTACAAATGACATTTGTACAATTAATTAAAAAGTAAAAAGTGAAATGCATCATCTTTGCATAACAGTCCTACTAATGAGGGCTCATTTAGAAATATTAGATTTTAAAATTACAGAGCCATTTCTTTCTTTCTTTGTAGACAATAAGGTAGTTTTGGATGAAGTTTAACCAAGCAAGTTTGCTCTGTTAATAAAAGCGATATTCAGTGTAATCAAAGAATTTACAAAAATGTAACAACAAAATCGGAATTTTCTGAATTAACATCTTTAACTCTCGTACAGTAGCGTAGCGTGGGTGTCAGCTGCCCGGGGCGGAGGAAAATTCCGCCGCCCCCTTATTTAGGTATGGTTCAATTTTTTACAAGATATTATTATTATTTATTGTGAAATTTTGCCACCCCCTAAAAGTGCCGCCCGGGGCGGGCCGCCCCTGCCGCCCCCACTACGCTACGCCACTGCTCTCGTATAATCCAACAGATCCAACACAAGTCATTTCTTTATTGACCGTGAATCCTGTTTGACTTTTATTAATGAAAACTTTTAATCAATTCTTTTAATCTGCTTGCCAAAATCACCTAGCTGACATTATGTGATGCATGCAGCAATAAACACATTCCGCTGTCATTCTGTGGAAACCAGTAATATGCTTTGGAGAAAAATCAGAAATTCCCAACAAACCGATTCACTACCAAAATAATGCAAACAGACATTCTTCTGACCACCAGCACCTTGTCTTCACTCTTTTACTCAGCAGTTCAAAATGTGTCAACCACTCACCTCGACTAAAGCCCAAGTTGTGGACTAGCAGAACTGAGTTGCCAGGCATCATGGGAATGTGCTGCCAACTGCTGTAAGTTATGTAAATTAAGACTGAAAATCACTGGAAAAATTGTGTAATGTAGCATTACCATTATAGTCTGATGCTTTTTACCTTGATATGCACATGATCAAATTAATTTTCCACTGAGGGAATAAGGACATTTATTTTGTTTGTCTTTTCCAGAACAGACAAGGGAGCTGTGAGCTTATAAAATGGGATTACTAACTGCTGCTGCATTCGCAGGTAAGATGGTTATTGTTTTTTAACAATAATGTGTGGTGTTCAGCACTTAACATGCAACTGTGCACCTTGTATCAAGTCGTCCCTTTCCCACTTACCATAATCTGTCTCTGGTCATGTTAATCAAACCTGCATCCCTGTAAGATATTGTCTTTTGTTTCCTCTCTTCTGTCACTGCTGAGCAGTGGCCAAGAACTATTCAGCTATGAAGATTACAAGTCTTCTTGCAAGTACATGCCAGTTTTATGGCCTAATGATAGCAAATAAATTCAGTTAAATGAATAAACCCAAGGTTTAATATGTGGTGGATCTCAAGGGGTTTTGCTTTTTAAATCAGGGTAAGTGACATATAGAGTCTAGCAGATACCTGCTATTTTAACTATAGTCGCTGTATGTCGTTATGTGGTTGGCACTCTGAGTCTGCAGAGTGGTCATCAGACAAGATACAAACTGCACTGCCTGCAATTCCCTTTGAATGAAATGCAATGGCTCATTACTAAGAAACAACTTTATATGAAAAGGATGGACTGATGAATCAGGATTCATATGTAAGAAACTTTCATAATATCATACACAAAATATTCTTTGAATGTGTGTTAATGTTGTTATCTTAGCTGTTACCTGGCATTGTGGTGTAGCATCTAAGGCATTTGACTTTAAACCCTGATGCTTCCGTTTCAACCTTTGCCTCACTTTGTGACCCTGAGCAAGTCATTTAACCTGGCAGTACTCCAACTGTAAAAAAATATGTTTTAACAAATGTAACATATTCTGATCTCTATTCATGCACTTCAGATAAAGGTGTCATTCAGATGTATATCAGTAAAAGTTAGTCATTGGGAGGCATGCTGGGGCATTGGTTTGTGATGCTGCTGCTGCTTCCTCACAGCTCCAGAAATGTCTCTTTCATTTTTGTTCTATTAAAATCATGTGTTGAGTTTGCAAATTCTTTCGTGGTTTAAATTGGGTTTTCTTTGGGTGCTTCTATGTTTCAGTCCCTAAAGGCATAACGTTTAGATTAACTGGTGACACTAAATTGGAATAGTGTGAATGTGTGTGCATGAGGCAGCCTTGTAATGCCCTTGACACTCATCTCCATTGCATTTATATCATCCATCCATCCATTTTCCAAATTTGTTTATCCATGGCAGTAAACAGTATCATCTTTTTGTTTTTGTTTCTTTTAAGATAGTCCTCCTATTCAGTAACCCGCCATTTAAGCATTAATTGAAGTCATAAAAGAAAAAAGTCTAATAACTAAGATGACTGCAAGATTTAAAAAGAACAACTGCGTTCATGAGAAGCTGCCATATTAGATATTAGAAATTAGATATACCATCTAATTTGTATCAGTAGGGTCTGAGGTCATTGCTCCCGCTCGTCTATCCCTCTGTCTCTGCCAATGTTAGAATAATTTAAGTTCTGGTAAAGTTATTTGCTGTGTTACATTTTCAGAGCAGTTTTAGAAATTAGACTAGTGCAGAAGAATATACAATAAGGAAAAACTACAAAGGTTAACTATTACTAGTAATAGGTTACACCTTGCCTGATGAAGGGGCCTTAGCTGCCTTGAATGCTTGCATTTGTAATCTATTTAGATAGCCAATAAAAGGTGTCATTTCACCCTCCTTTCTCCTGTAATAATAAAATGACACTTTAATTTCACTTTAATGTTTGTTAGTGTTAATCAACAGTGAAAAAAGTTTGTTTCAGACAAAGTCTCCACTGTTTGGGAACCTTCATCTTTCTTTAAAAAAAAAAAAAAATCAGGAATGGGCTGAAGGTAGAAGAAGAACTGTGCAGCCATGAAGCAGGCTGTGCCTTTGCTCTGACTTAGAGCCATTTGTGATTTCTCTTCTTTTTTTTCTTGTTTTTTTTAACATACGTTTTATGTAACTTGTGAGGTACTTTTCTCCTGCTTTTGATCTGGATTAATATATAACTATATACTTTATGTTAATGTAAAGTATTGAAATTCTGATTTTTTATTTCATATCAAATCACATTCATGTCTTTACAGTAATTAAGAAAGCTTTTGAGTTATACATGAAAAATGTAAAAACATGAATCCAACAAAAAACTATCAATAATCCATCCATCCATTTTCCAACCCGCTGAATCCGAACACAGGGTCACGGGGGTCTGCTGGAGCCAATCCCAGCCAACACAGGGCACAAGGCAGGAAACAATCCTGGGCAGGGTGCCAACCCACCGCAGGACACACACAAACGCACCCACACACCAAGGCCAATTTAGAATCGCCAATCCACCTAACCTGCATGTCTTTGGAATGTGGGAGGAAACCGGAGCGCCCGGAGGAAACTCACGCAGACACGGGGAGAACATGCAAACTCCACGCAGGGAGGACCCGGGAATCGAACCCAGGTCCCCAGATCTCCCAACTGCGAGGCAGCAGCGCTACCCACTGCGCCACCGTGCCGCCCACTATCAATAATCTCTTATTAAAATTCCAAAATGCAATATTAAGATGGGGGATCAAAGAAATATCATCATATTATTGTGCCTAGTAAGAGTTCAGCACTTAACAATTTAACACTAAAAAACACAAGAATAGTACAAAAATAAAGGGTGGAGAGAAAAACAGGAACAAAAAAAGCAAATACAAAATTACAAAGATAAAAGTAAAGAATTCTGTAATTGAACAAACCAAGCCAAAATCCTAAATGGAAAATCAAAATAAAGAGGCAGAATTAAAAAAGAATTCGCCACAAAATTGCTAAAGACTAAAAAATAAAAAATGAATGCAGTACAAAGTTAACCAGAGAACAAAGCCAACAATAAATAATGCCAGTGTGTGAAAGCCATTGCTAAAACTGAGTTAAATCTCCCTCAGGTGTTGTAAAGAATTAGAGGTAAACTTTAAAAAGTTCAGAACTATATAATCAGCAAAGCTGGGGGGGGGGGGGGGATTAACTGTACTAAAGAAGGAAATAAATAAAATGTGGAATAAAGCAATTCAAGAAAAGAGAAAACAAAATGCCAAAGAATTAAAATGCAAAACCCAGATGAGAACAAAACAGTAATCATTTCAAAAGGACAAGAAATACTCTTACTGAACTTTCATACCCAGAATAACACCAAATGTATAAAATTGGTGAGGCTGTTGCACAGAGAAATAAACAAAGCTTATACTTTCTAACGAATCTCTAGTTAACAAAAATCACTCCCTGTTCTCTGACTTTGACTTTGATCTAGTGATTTGGCTGTGATGTATGTTAGAATTGATTTTCTGTTTTTTTTCCCCTTGCTTTGTTTCTTGACTATATCTTTGTCTCCTGAAGCATCTCTTCCTTTGCTCATTTCGCTAGGGTAAGTGCTTCCCTCTTCTTTCTCTGACTCACATTTGATCTCAGCCATTACCTTCTGCTAGTAAGGCCTTGTCCCAGTTAACATCCCAACACTAAACTCAACTTGACCATGGCATGGGAGGGACTTCGAGAGTTAGGAATCACCCATCTTTTTTTCAGAGAAAAACAGGTAGAACATAATTTTAAAAGCTCCTGTTATCCCTGTACACCTTATCTTATAGATGCCATTAAAGAACCAGGTTGATATGAAGTGGATATTTCTAAAAAGCAAAAGGGGTGTGAGACCTCCAAAAATAGGCAAAGAAGCAGGCCATGACCTTGACTAACCCCAGAAGAGACTCTCCTCAACACAGCTAAGGCCAAAATACTACTGTTGGCTTAAGCTGGAGCAGGCCCCAAAAATGGGAAGTTGGCAAAAATGACTGTGGAAAAGCCCAACAAGAGGGAAAATAACAGTCAAACCCAAATGCTTGTTAACACAAACTGCAAGAAAGGATCTCTATAAAACTGAAGATTTATTAGCAAAAATAGAAAATTAGTTAAAATGCTTAACAGAGAAGAAATAAGGCAATCAAGTCCCAAAACACAATACATAGGCAGAATCTAAGAAAAACAGGCAGGCATTTCACAAAAAACAGTAAATCCAAACAGAAGTAACAAACTGACAGAACTTCACAATGAATGGAATGATCTGCTGCTCCTAAGCCTTCTCAACTGACTTAAAGAGCCAGAGGGAAGGATTGGTGGTGCAGATGTCAGGGTGGCCCTGCTTCCTGGGACTGCACACACAAATAATAAGGAACAGACGTACATATAAAAAGAAAGCACATAGTAACAGACATAATAGAAAGTACATGAAATATGACACGCAATAACTCAAAATACTCTGCTACTTAGGGACAAGCTGACAGAGATGGGAGTAGATTCATACCTAGTGGCATGGATCGTGGACTATCTTACAAACAGACCTCAGTATGTGCGTCTTGGGAACTGCAGGTCTGACATTGTGGTCAGCAACACAGGAGCACCGCAGGGGACTGTACTTTCTGCAGTCCCGTTCAGCCTATATACATCGGACTTCCAATACAACTCAGAGTCCTGCCACGTGCAAAAGTTCGCTGACGACACTGCTATCGTGGGCTGCATCAGGAGTGGGCAGGAGGAGGAGTATAGGAACCTCATCAAGGACTTTGTTAAATGGTGCGACTCAAACCACCTACACCTGAACACCAGCAAAACCAAGGAGCTGGTGGTGGATTTTAGGAAGACTAGGCCCCTCATGGACCCCATGATCATTAGAGGTGACTGTGTGCAGAGGGTACAGACCTATAAATACCCGGGAGTGCAGCTGGATGATAAATTGGACTGGACTGCCAATACTGATTCTCTGTGCAAGAGAGGACAGAGCCGGCTATACTTCCTTAGAAGACTATCGTCCTTCAACATCTGCAATAAGATGCTGCAGATGTTCTATCAGACGGTTGTGGCGAGTGCCCTCTTCTACGCAGTGGTGTGCTGGGTAGGCAGCATAAAGAAGAAGGATGCCTCACGTCTGGACAAACTGGTGAGGAAGGCAGGCTCTATTGTTGGCATGGAGCTAGACAGTTTGACATCCGTGGCAGAGCGATGGGCGCTCAGCAGGCTCCTATCAATTATGGAGAATCCACTGCATCCACTAAACAGTATCATCTCCAGACAAATCTCCAGACACTGTCCTGCTCCACTGACAGACTTAGGAGATCGTTCCTCCCCCAAACTATGCGACTCTTCAGTTCCACCCCGGGGGGTAAATGTTAACATTATTCAAAGTTATTGTCTGTTTTTACCTACATTTTTATTACTCTTTAATATTGGTTTTTTTTTTTTTTTTTGTATCAGTATGCTGCTGCTGGAGTATGTGAATTTATCCTTGGGATTAATAAAGTATCTATCTATCTATCTATCTATCTATCTATCTATCTATCTATCTATCTATCTATCTATCTATCTATCTATCTATCTAAAAATAACAACAATTCATAAACATGTGTTAATACATAATTCATGTCTCTTAAGCAGCTGTAATGCTTCAACCAAGGCCTCTTCTCCATCTCAAGTGTGTTCTTTGTTTATTTTATTTTTTTTATCTTTTAAATATTGTTTATCATGTTTTGTGATAGATTCTGTTTTTGGTTGTGTTCTGTTTATGTTGTATTTATGTAATTTTGTGATGTTTATTAATTTCTTTCCCGTTTTGTGCTTTGTTAATATTATCCATCCATCCATCCATCCATTTTCCAACCTGCTGAATCCAAACACAGGGTCACGGGGGTCTGCTGGAGCCAATCCCAGCCAACACAGGGCACAAGGCAGGAACCAATCCCGGGCAGAGTGCCAACCCACCGCAGTGTTAATATTACTGATAGTGGTTTTACTTGTTATCCGACTTTTGTCTCCTGTATGTAGAACCAAAGTCAATGAGGTCACCTGATCATGCATGGTGTTGCCCCCAGCAGGTATTAAAGGGGGCACTGCAGTCACACTGCAGTTTTGGCTTTTTTTGTATTTCCCATTTTTATTTTATGACTGTCGTTTGCATTTTCTGGCTTTTTTACCCCTGCTTATAACTGAATGTACTATTCCGTGGTTTTTGGAATTATTTAGTTTTTTTCCCTGTCTTTTTTCCTTTTTATGCTATTTTTAAGTTCTTCATTAAATTATTTAATAATTGAACTTTGTTTTGTTTATTTTTGGGACAAAAATTTTACAGTTAACCCAGCTGCATTTGGAGAATGTTTATGATATTTTGTTATTTTAAAAGCCTTAGTGGTATTTTGGGCCATGTGCATGCTAAATGCCTGCTGTTTGTGTTTGGGACATAATGTCTGGAGCGAGGCTGATCCAGTGAGCCAGAACTTTTTTTAGCGGGCAAGCCTGCCTTTTTTTTGTGGTTTTTAGAAGCCTGTGTCCATTTTTGAAGAGATTCAAAAGTGCAGTCCTTTATTTTTGTAATGGCTAAGTCACCAGCCCTCTAACATTCTGGGAAGTTACTACTTGCTTCTCCCTGGCTACAACTCATCTTCCACCCTGTATTTAAGCAGGGATTATTGCACAAAAGTGGCCGCTCTGTGCTCTCTTTCGACACTATCGTTTCTCTGGTAGTCTTATATGTGCCCTGTGATATTCAGGTGGTATCCTTTTGCCCTGGAAACCTTTGCCAGCCAGACACCATTTCATAATATTTTAATGTAAAGCAAATATGGCAATATTTAAATAAATATAATATTTGAATACTTATAGAGCAGTTACAGCTGCATTTGTGAAAGTTTTATTTAATGTGTGAGTAAAAAATGATCTGTTGACTATCTCCAAATAGTGTGGAACTACTGTGAATGAACTGGGAACAGAGAACATTGCAGCTACTAAATGTCTACAATGCTTTACACTAAGGTAACTAATGCAACACCTTTTTTTCTCTGACAGCCTTAACTGCAGCTGGTGCTCCAGTTTTGTTGGGAGCTATTGGTTTTACAACAGCAGGTATCGCTGCAGGTTCTATTGCTGCGAAGATGATGTCCGCCGCAGCCATCGCTAATGGAGGAGGAGTGGTAGCAGGTGGTGTTATTGCCACTCTGCAGTCTCTGGGTAAGAAGTGAATGAGGATAATAACTACTGGGTAAAAGTGTGCTTAAACAAATTAAAATCATCTAGAACTTAAGGAAATTTAGAAGGTATGCATTAAAGTAATTTGATATTTGTATGCAAGTCTGTTAAAGTTTAAAATGTTCATGTTAACCTCCGTGATTTAAAGGACTGATTGCAATGACCTCCAGCTCTGAACACTGGTATACCCAAGAATTTGAAGAGCAGAATTTCCCTTTGTAAATTGAAGAGTGCCTCCTGGCATCTGTCCTCCTATAGAATACTGCCATTTGAGTTTCACAGTACATACAGTACACTGCAAAGTAATGTCTGTGATTGACTGAATACATCAGAGAAGGATGCAATCCGGAAGAATAGTTAAAGTAATAAAATAAGCTGAAATGAGTAGAAAGCCCAGTTCCTCACTGGGTTTAGCGAAACATTACATTACTATGTCACAATCTATTGGGTGGGGTGATTAAACCCATTTGCCCACCTCAGAAATCGCACAAACACTAGGCCTTACTCTCATCTTTTGTAACTCTCTTAATCATTACCTCTCTTTCTCTTGCCAGTGAGCTTCTGCCCAAATTCTGACTTTATCCTCATCTAGGACATACTCTGTCCTCTGGTAGTACCTGGAGTACTTTCATGTTTGAGTCCTGCTCAGTCTTAAGGGCCTGATCTGTGAGGCAGTTCCTGGGCTACGTGTTCTCCTTAAAGGGCAAGAAAGTCTCATCTGTTCTTATGAGGGACTGCTTGCTGTCTCCTAGAAGCCTTGAAAGTTTCTTTTTTTTGCTTGTTCTCCAGTCCCACCAAGGCCTTACCCAGTGTTTGTCTTAATGGACTCTGGACTCCCATGTTGTTTTTTGTACAGTTTATACAAAGATGGGTTTGGATTTCACTTCTGGCACCTTTTATGTTCAGCTGGCTCCTCCTGTCCATGTCTGTTACTAAGCAGTGCTAATTGTGCTGTTGTCACCTGAAGACAGAGACTGAGGAAATAAAAAAGGGAATTTGACTACAGTCTTTAGCTTAACTTTGTGCTTTGTGTGTTGTGATTCTTAACCAAAAGGGGAGGGAAAACCATCCAGAAAACAAAAAATAAGATTTTTTTCCCCACAAAGAATCTCAGTGTTGTTTATATTAGTCAAATGTCTGATTGCTCAGGGCTGTCAATAACATATTATAATATTCCCAAATGTGCTTAATCATGCTCAAGGTGGGGTCAGAGCCTATCCATCATGCACTGCAAAACGGCAGCAAAGACATCTATAACTTGTGGGCTTGCAACAAATTAATGGTTTATTAAGATGACACTAAAGCATGCAAGAAGTTCGTAAAGTCAAGACATCTAAGGCATGTACTGTTATGTACTTGCTCTGTGTGAGAAGTTTCATATTCTAATTTATGATAGATAGAAAGAAGTCGTTGTTTGAACTAAACATTACATTTTATTTTATTCTTTTTGCATGGTTACTGATTTCTATAAAGCAGGTTTGAGAATGTTAAGTTATATTTTACTAGCTCTGATTGAAGATAAGTAATTGTTTCTTTTTCTATTTCATTGCAGGCACCGGAATTGGAATATCTGGAACCATTTTAAGTGGTGCTGCTGGAGGTGCAATTGGAGCACTAATCTAATATCTTCTGATTCATGAGCAAATCACAAATTATCATTTTTCAAAAATCTTCTTTGTCATGCATCAGCAATATATGAAACTCTTAAATTTGCAATGTAGATCACACATAATTTCTAATGATATATCAAAAGTTAAGTAATTGAAAAACTGGTACATGGCAAAATTGGTAAGAATGCTGTATACATGTTGTTTAAAAACTATAAAAAAGGAAAATAGCATAGCTTGAATTATGATTTTGGAATAATGTGATTCATGTGATTTTAATGATGAAAACTAAGGACTGGTTTGTACTTCATGCTATGAACGTGCATGCACCATGGTTGCCATCGCGTTCCCTGCATCCATTTGATGCATCCTCTGAAAACATCCTCAGAAATTAACGTGCGCGAGTTGCATACCAGGAAAAAGTTGGGGGGAGCTGTGTGCTCAAGTTGGAACATGACGTCATAATCTCTGTTTATTATCAACAGTATCATATCCTCCAGGATCAATGTGTGTGTTTCAGTGTTTGACGAATGGTTTAATGTGGTGAAGCAAATCATCAAACTTTAATGCTCGCATACAAATGTAAATTTCAGTTGTTTCGGCCTCAGGATTGATGGACATAATCATTAAACATCCATCCTTTTCAGAGATTTTGTGACAAGGTGTCCACGGAATTTAATGAATGTTTCCAGCAATTCACAACATGTTGTTTTCTTATCATGATGATATCTCACACTGCCACCTAGCAGAATCCTCCAGATTTACATCGCGTGAAGTATAAACTAGCCCCAAGTACAAATGTAATCTGCATTCATATTTGTCAGCATTTAACCTGCTCTGCTTGCCTGTCTATTTTTCCTTCTTACCATAATAAAAAAATAAAGTAACCTACATAAAAATGCATTCAAGGTTTGATCTTTTTCTTCCATGGGACCCTGTTTATAATCAGGTTTCACACTTGAAATTTGTTTTCCATTAATTCCCATGTCTTATCTTAACTGATAATACTGGTTTTCTGAGATCTGTTAAGTAGTTTGCATCTTGTTAGTGAAAAGCATTACTCTTTCTAGAACAATATTTTAGTTGGTGAAGTTCCCTAGTTGAAGTAATGCTCGTCAGCTTTCTGGATTCAGAGAGAGGTTGTTTTAGAGATTTTCAGTAATTTTGGAGAGTGAGAGCAGAATTCCCTTGAGAGAGTGCCCAGCAGTGTTCCCAGTTTTTAAGGAATATGTGATCTCTAGTGACTGGAATAAAGTCACTTCCATTTACATATTCAGTGTACGTTATTTTGTTCATCACAGTTGTCACTTGTTGAATTATAGCTTTTTGTCAGGGCTGCCTTTGTGGTGTCTTCTGCTTTGAAAGGGTCTGCAGAGAAGCCTTTGCAAAGCTTTGGTCATGGTACAAGAATTCAGTCACTTTATTTAGCATGTAAATGGGGGTTTTGTGCAGCTGGATGTCTGTTAAATTGGCTGTCTTAACTGGGTAGCAGAAATTATAGAAGCAGAATGCCTAGCAGAATGGGCAATGCCCACATTGTCCTAAAGGCATCAAACTAAAATAAGTCGGATTTTATTTATAAAAAGGTTTAGGAATAACTTACAGGTCTCAGGCGAACTCACAGGGAAGATGCTGAGTTTTGGGTTTAAGAAAGTGTTCATGGCGTTAAAAAGCACTCTAGGTCTTGAGGTATCATTTGCAATTAAATCCAGTAGATAATTTGATTTTGCTGCTGTCACTACAGCTTGACAGAGCTATAAACAAGTTTTCAGAATTTCACATGACACATGGAATTTATCCTTTTTTCACCTGCGCATAGTATATCTGCATTCCTGCCTAATGGCGCGAGTGGTATCATTTATCCAGGGCTGAGCTCTGGCCTTAACCCTGGCTCTCCTTAACTTTAAGGGTGCAATCAGGTCCATTGTATGCTTACAAGTCAACTCTAGGAGTCTAACCAGGCTATGAGCATCAGAACACTCAGAGAGGGCCTCTGTCACCACAGGTAAGTGAAGGTTTGAAAAAGAATCAGTAAACTGGAGTACAGATTCAGCCTTTATCGAACACAAGTAATGCTGGAGTTGTGTGAAATTCGTAGGCAGACTCAAGAATTAAAATTCAAAGATGACTGGAATAGTGGTCAGAAATGCCGGCATCAAAAATCTCCCCATTATTTACAGGGAGGCCAAGATTTAAGTCCAACACATGACTTTTCTGATGTGTGGGACTTGAAACCACCTGGACTAAATTAAAGGATTCCACCAGACCTAAAAAGTCTTTAACCAAGGGTTTTGTTGGACTGCAGACATGAATATTTAAATCTCCCTGAATAAGCAGTCTATGATAGAGCGTGACACCATGAAAGATAATTCCTGAATACAATCCTTACTTTATCTAAGAGGTTTATAAACAAGTGCATACAGTACAGGACTGGTAAGCTCAATTTTAAATAGCTGAGCTTCAAACTGGAAAAATTATCTACAGGCATAGGTTTACATTATCAAAAACCGTTGCTAGCACACCACCCCAATCAGTGCTTCTTGGTGAGTTAATGCAGTTACAGTCAGGAGGCAAGAGATCATGGAGAGACAGCGAGTCACTAACACTTAGCTAAGTCTCTGTCATAAATAAAAAATTCAAGTTGCAAGACGTAGGAAGTCATTTAAAGTAAATGATTTACAGGACTGGCCAAATATTCATTAAGGCCATCTTCACAGAGCCTTTAGATGGTATTTCCTGATCTGTTTGGTTGTTGTGAGAGTTTCACTGAGCATAGATTTCCAACGTTTATCCCTCTGCCCTTTGAACTTGAACCAGACTGAAGGAATCCCAGAATAGAACAGACTGCTGAAATAAAATTATCAGTCAGGGAAACAGGGATGTAGCGGTGTCATTGTAAGATTCCTAAACTGACCAAGTAATTATACAATCCAGCTCCCAGATGATGCCTCAAGTTCAAACTCAGTAGCCACAAGGCAGAAAGTGACAGACCACCAAACAGCATCGAAAGAAGATAGCAATTTATGGGAGGCCGGGTCCATCCGAAGTGTCAAGAGCTAGTGAGGGCTCAAGCTGAACCACATGGCAGATAGCAAATCTTAAGGAAGGCAGCAGAACAATCATAGACCAAAACACCTGCATTCACAGGTCTCCACACAAGTCAAGAAGGTCCAAACTGTAGTAAAGTTCCTACAAAAAAAAGAAAAGAAAAATTTCCAATGAGCAGAAGCAGACAAACACACCAGCGCTCACTCAACCAGAACCTGAAGAGAGGAGTGATACATGCCTGCCTTGACTGGTTGAACACCACACATGCCACTGCATTTTGAATCATCTGCAGCAGCTGGGTGACACAAGCTGTTGCTCTTGCCAGCAGAGAGACTGTACTAAGAGTTGCAATGCATATTCCGTCAGATAAGGTCTGATCTTGCTGATGTAGTACAAAGAGAATCTGTATGAATGAGAGACAGTGGAAATATGGCCCCCTTAAGGACAGCTGGTCATAAACCACTCCTCCCAAGGTTACATACTGCCTTGTGGGTGTTAGCGATAGTGGGCCAAGTTGAAAAGAGATGGGGTGCTGAATAGATAGACAAGCTGGGATAACAAGAAGATCCTTAATTGCGAGGTTGAGTTGGAGGTGGTGTTCCTTCATCCAGGAAGGGAGATGTGCGGAAATTTCAGTTGTGAAATGTAGTCCCCTAGAGGGAACAACAGATATTGCTGTTCATCATCAGCATTGCACAGATGGGAGAAACTGTAGGACTGGATGATAGGACTCAGAGGGGAGATGTATAGACAGAACAGGAGAGAACTGGATAATGTTCCTTGGGGCACCTCAGTGTTCACCTGGAGCACCCTTGAAATCCCTCTAAACCTTGACATCTGAAAGGATCTGCTCAAGAGGTAGGACTCAAATCACGAGAGGGCAGCCCTAGTGATTCCAAGGTCAGAGAGGGAGTAGCAAGGAGGATATGGTGGTTGATTGTGTCAGAGGCAGAAGAGAGATCTAGCAGGATGAGTACAGATGACATGTTAATAGCTGTGGCCTGCTGTAACGTGTCAACAACGGTGAGTAGACGTGTTCTGGTAGATTGGCCCTTCTTGAAACCTTTCTGATTAGAATCAATCAGTCTGTTCTGTAGAAGAAAGGGAGAGACTTGGTTAGAGACAGCATGTCCGAGTGTTTTGAATAGAAAGTAGAGGAGAGACAGTGGCCTGTAATTGCCTTCTTGAGATGGGGCGAGAGTGGTCTTCCTGCTTGAACAATGTTGGAAACGGTGCCTGTGCTAAGTGAGGTGTTGACAATGTGTATAATTGCAGAAATGAGGGAGGGATGGATAACATGGAGGAGATGTAAGGGAACAAGGGACAGGCAGAGGAGTGGCTAGTGAGGAGGTTGGAAATATCAGGGGGGAGAAAGGAGAGAAAGAGGAGAATGTTATGGTATGTTCAGCGGGGAGCAGGCTTGCTGAAGGAGTGATGAAAATTGACTGCTGATGACGGGCACATTTTCCTAAAAAAAAAGATTTCAAAGTCATCAACAGTTAAGGAGGTTGAGGGTGGAGGAAGTAATGAGTTGAGGACAGAGGTGAAAGCAGAGAACAAGCCACAAGTATCAGAGACGTTACTAATCCTGTTTTGTAAGAAACTTACCTTAGCATTGGTAGTAGGAGAAGAGAAGGAAGATAGGCTGACCTGGATAAGCATTAATTTCTGCTGAGTCTTTCACTTCCTACATTTCCCTTCAGGTGTCTTAAGCTCTACCTGTAGACTGTGTAGAGCTTCAGAAAGCAATTGGCAGGATGGTCTCGACAATAACCAAGCTACAGAAAAAAGCCAACTTTCTGGCAACGTAGTGTGCAGGGTTATCATGTTCATAAACATAACCCATCATTTTCAGTAAAATCAACTTAAAACAGCAGCGTATTTGAAAGACAGGAGTACCGTTTTTTGAATATAAAAAGTGTTTATTTTAAGTAAAATTGAAATCAGGTAGGTGAATAATGGTAACAGTCCCACCACAGTTTAACAGAGTGAAATCTGCTGGCTCTAATTTCAGTGTAAATTAAATGCAGTAATTTGATATTATAAAAGATCAATATCAATATTGTCAAAAGCACCTTGTGACTGAGATAGAGACCCACAGCAATAAAAAAGAAATGTTTGGGTACCAACCAGGTCACCCCCTTTAATATGTTCATAAATGAAATCCAAATTGTGCCATACACACAACAGAAAAGGCTTGATTGCTATAGCTTCTTTCTGTTTGAACATAAGGCTTTGTCGGAAGCCCCATCTTCGGCGATGCTTGGTCAAGTTCTGACCCCATTCTTTGTGTCATGTCTCTTTTTATGCTGGTTGTGCAGGAAGGGGCGTGGTGAGTCAGGGTGGAGCATGGGAAGTGCTAGGTAACCTCTTTGGTCTTCGGATCTGGACTGAGGCAAAAAATAAGATATTGCTAGTGACAGCACCCCCTATTGTCCTGGGGTGGTATTGCTTACTTTGTCTGAGTTTGGAAGGTGGCAAGCTCCATTAAGCCAACAAACATGAGCATTTTGTGTTAAGTTAAGTTAAGGTAGATGTATAAAGAAAATAGCCCTGTGAGTTAATTTCCTGAGTTTATGCTGTATGAGTAGGGTCACCAGATTTATAGATAAAAGAGTTATTTTAGGTGGTTGAGTGGCGTACAAAGATTCTTACATGTATTTAAATTTTTTTATCTTCTCAAATTCTCTGCTATAAAGCCTGTATAAGCTAGAAAAAATACAGCCATATCTTTCACCCCTATTAGCAGTACTCATTTTAAGAACCGACGTACCAGATTTTAAAATAAAGGCTGCACCCTTTTTTTAGTTAAATAACTCTGTTCTGAACAGATTGTTTTCATCTTTTAAATGCTGCTCTAATCTAATTTTTGAGTGAACAGTGTCATTTAAAATTTCCTGATAACCTTGATTGGCTTACATATGCAGAATTATGGCTGGATCACCAGTCAATGGAGACTTGTATTGCTGTTTGTTACTGACGTCATAAACCCTTCAAAACTGACTCCTGTGGTTATTTCCTTGCACTTTTAATTTTTGTATTTGAAGTCAAAGATCATTTGTGACATGTATTCAATATATTTTTATCCACGTATATAACTGATGTCACTCAGTGCCCACTGTCCACTTTATTAAAGATTTCTATCTAGTAATGGGTAGGACCCCCTATTGCCTGCTAAACAGAATGAATTCTTTGAAACAGCTTGAGATGATACATGCTTTTTGACAAGGCACATTATGCTGTTGGAAGTATTTATTTCAAACAGGTAAACGGTGTCCATAAACAGATTTATATGTCAAGCGACAAGCTTAGGGATGCTATGGCATTCAAATGACACTCAACTAATAATAAATGTGTGCAAAATAAATATTCCCCGAACCATTACACTACAACAACCTGTGCCATTGCCATGGGGATATGGATCTATAGTTTTATGCTATTTACTCCAAAATGTTGCTGTTGTATCTTCAACTTGCAATAGTAGATTCAGAAGAGTTGATGATATGTTTTTCAATATTCAGACATTTAGTTCTGGTACTCATGTTTGCCACTGCAGCCTCATATTTTTCTTCTTCACTGAAAGAGGTGGAACCTAGAGTGGTCTACTATAATCCATTTACCTTTAGGTCTGGGACATTCAACATTCAGACCAGAGAACATGCCCACCACAGATGTATAGAGCTTTCTGATGATTGTCTGTG
Organism: Erpetoichthys calabaricus; assembly: GCF_900747795.2. Classification (NCBI taxonomy): domain Eukaryota; kingdom Metazoa; phylum Chordata; class Cladistia; order Polypteriformes; family Polypteridae; genus Erpetoichthys; species Erpetoichthys calabaricus. Next base: position 48,387,532 of record NC_041400.2, read on the forward strand.
GCATGTCCATTGGCTGGGATGGCGGTGACAATTCTGCTGTAACCTCTCACATTAACAAGAGAGTTCCTCTCACAAAAATGCTGCTCATTGCACGTTTGTTTGTTTTGATCCATTCTCTGCAAACTCTGGAAGCTTTAGTGCATCCAAATCCGTAGTGGTGAACTGCTTCAGCGATGCTGGAATCATTATCTACAACACCCACAACCACACCACAGTCAAAACAGCTTAGATCATTCATCCTTCCCAATCTTATATTGAATTAAAGAATCACTAAACCTTTTGACCGTATTTGAGTGCACCTTCATATTTCACTGATAGTGACACAAGTGGCTATTTGGATGAGCAGGCTATTGGCATTAAAGAACAGATCAAATGAAAAAAGTGGATGGCTAAGAAAACTGTGATAATAGTTTAAACATGCGGTGGGTTGGCGCCCTGCCCGGGATTGGTTCCCTGCCTTGCGCTCTGTGTTGGCTGGGATTGGCTCCAGCAGACCCCTGTGACCCTGTGTTCGGATTCAGCGGGTTGGAAAATGGATGGATGGATAGTTTAAACAGGTAACATTAATCTCATTAAACTTCACTGAATGTACAAATGAACTCATGGTAATCTTGTTTTATTATATGAAGATAAAGACCTTAGACTTTTTCCCAAACGTTTTTCTTTTATGAGCACTAGCATAAAGATGTTAACATTCCAAGTTCAAAAGAATTATTTTGTGATATTCATTTTCATTATTCCTGTAAGCCATAAAATTTAGAGAGATGTTTCTTCCTGCATCAAAATTATCAAATTGATTTATTCTTTGAAGTCATTGTCTTATATTAAAGGAATATTCCACCCAAATTAATATTTTTTTTATGTTTTTACTTCATGTTTTTTGCAGTGGTGGACGAGAAAATGTTTTAATTTCATGTTTTTGAGGAGAAGTTACCGATTGAAGATTCAAGCTGAATGGAACCCTGCTGTAACCAGTTCTGGACAACAGCAAAAGATGTAAAAAACTTCCATGGAAAGAACAAAAAAAAATCACGTAACTCGTATTGCATAACCCACATATGCATTATACATTCTTATGGTCAAAAAATGTATGTATTTCTGGCTAAAATATTATTAAAGTAACTTCTTGAAAACTCCAGATATCAACAGGAAAAAATATAATACCCACAATACTGTGTGTTTGAACTAAATATCTGCCTTGCTGCTTCATTCATTGGTCAAAAAACATCAAGGAGAGAGGTGGATCTTCAATTCAAACATAAAGTATTGTATAGGAACTACAATTGCTTTTTTTTGTGCATTTTCTTCCATGCCTTCTTCTCAGTGTTGCTGTCTCCAGAGGTTATCCCCAATATTTTGGAAGTGCTGGACAGCCTTATCTTTCCTTCTGGTTTTTCCTTCCATTTGGCCTGAAGCACACAATCACATTTTCTTAGATTTAGTGTGGATTTTGAGGCCTTGCAAAACAATTCTGTATGTTCAATGATATGATTAATACTTATTAACTCACTTACTAAAATTGTTACATCATCGATATAGCCCAGCATTTTCATTTGTTGTTTAGAGCTTCCAGGGACCTCAGTTTCTAGTATTTTTTATCTTGTGTAATTTTGTTTAACAATGGTTCAATGCAAGTTATAAACAACACTGCCAACAAAGAACACCCTTGCCTTACACCACTTTCTAATTAATATCTTTTGTAAGTTTGTTGTTCAGCTTTATTCAACTTACTATGCCATGTAGCAGTAGAGGTTATGATCCACCTCTTGAACCCTCAGGTACCACACCAAACACCAGGTAAAAGTATAACAATTATTTATTTTGTTATAATACTGTGCACAAAGCACCCTCCACTCCACACTACTCATACGATAAATCAACTCTCTACTAATCACGATACACTCTCTCTCCTCCGCTCCCAGACATTTAGCCACCCTTCCTCCTTTTATACACCCTGACCCGGAGGTGTTCCTGCCCAATAGTCCACAAGTCCTTATTCCTTCCGGGTCAGGGTAAACAGTCCTTATCTTCACCCCAGAAGCACGTTGTTTCTTCCTGTCCTTGGATTATGACGCACTTCCGGGTTATAGGGCATATACGAGTCCATGGGCCTCCCGACAGCGACTCCCAGTGGTCCCCAGAGTATCCAGCAGGGCTATGTATAAAAACTACATAGTCCATGAGGCCCTGCTGGAATTCGGGGCCCGTCCATGCTGCCGGGAAAGCTCCTCCTGGTGGCCTGGGGGTGAGGGCCGGAATATGAAGCCGGCCATCCTTCACAGCCATTATATGCTGTTTTAATCCAACTTAAAGAATTCCTTTGGCACTCCAATTGTTTGGAGCATCCTCCACATATATTTGTGGGCCACTTTATCAAAAGCTTTCCCGAAATCTAAATGAATTACTTCAATGTCTAAATTACGCTCCTTCATGTAATTTATACAGTCCCTTAACGCACACAGGTTATCTACAGCACTCCTACCCAGAATGAAACATGCTTGCTCTTCTTTTATCACATTCTCAGTTTTTTCTTTTAGCCTGTTTGCCAAAACTCTTGCAAGTATTTTTGTCCTGGCATAACAGTGTTTATGGGTCAACAATTTTTGATATCTCCGGTCTAGTCTTACTAACCCTCACCTATTCTGTTTCTCTTCTCGGTACTCAAATGTGGCATTTGGTGTCACTGCCCACCTGCCAAATTGTTTTGCCTGCCTAAGGTAAAGTCATCTCTGATGAAGGATCACAGGAATCGTTGGGTAGAGGGGTCCTTTCACCGGATTGGCTGACCTAGAACTGACTCAGCTGTGGAAAGACCAACAAGGAGAGGCAGCTTGATGGCTGAGGTCTCCAGGACTCTAAAGAAATCCAAATTATATATGTGATATCATCTACTGTTAAATTCTGCTCTGTACTTGTAATATTTTTGTTTTACTTTTATACTGTATTGAGGATTACTTGTGTTTTGTTCTGTGTATTGTATTGTATTGACCCCCTTCTTTTTGACACCGAATGCATGCCCAACCTATCTGGAAAGGGGTCTCTCTTTGAACTCTGTTTGAGTCTTTCCCAAGGTTTCTTCCATTTTTTCTCAACAAGGGTTTTTCTGGGAGTTTTTTCTTGTCTTCTTAGAGAGTCAAGGCTGGGGGGCTGTCAAAAGGCAGGGCCTGTTAAAGCCTATTGTGGCACTTCTTGTGCGATTTTGGGCTATACAAAAATAAATTGTATAGTATTATATTGTATAGTCTTGTTTTGGAATAAGTGTTATTAATCCTGTCTTCATCGAGTTTGTCATTTCTCTGTCTTTCAAAATTTCTAAAAAATGACTGAGAATGTAATTTTTTATAATATCCCAGAAGATCAAATCAAATTCAATCAGTAGACCATCTTTTCCAGGAGATTTGCCTGTGCTACATATTTTTATTGCTTTTTCAACTTTCTGGTTTTATAATTTCCTACATAAAGTATCTTGTTATTTCTCTGTAAAGTACTGGCCTTTTGTTCTTTCTATAACATTGATAGTCCCATTTTGCATGACTTTCTTCATGTACATTTCTTTAAAATATGCTATGACTAATTCCATTATTTCTTTGCTTCCGTTTTAACATTTATCAAGAGCACTTTTCTCCTTCTTCTAATTCTTTAACTCTGTTTTCAAAATGTATCTTTTCTTCTTTCTTCTTCAACATTTTCCCAAAATTTTCCTTTATTGTTCTTATTTCTATTTTTTTCATCTTGGTTTTCAACATTGTAGAACTGTTCAAGTCTTTCCTAAAACATCTAGTTTCTTCTTTCTCCTTCTTACTCCTTTCCTTGTCTTTTTCTGAATCAATTCTTTGGTATTTTCTTTCATTAATTCCCACCATACTTTTTGACTACCATACCATTCTTTCAAGGTTGTCCAACCCTTATAGTATTGTTGGTTCTCTCATTGCTTTGCCATCTAACATTGCTACATTTAATCTCTATAAGAAGTCTTTTGTCCCTTCTTATGCCTCATCTTGGATGAGTTAATGCCAGTGAAACTCATCCGGGATAAGTCGGTTTTTCAAACGCAGCTATGTAGTAGATTAGTCGAGCTGGATCCAATCATCTGAGATGATTGCACGCGCCCGCACTGATTGAAAAGCCCAAATATATTGAGTCTAGAAAAGATGATCAGCAAGTCTTTGATAGGCTGCAACAAAATGACAAAAGAACGGGTGCATTTTTTCACACAAGCGGAGCAGGACCTTTTACTCAAAGGATATGAAGAATTTCAAGATTTAATATGCACAAGGGGTAACACTGCAAAAGCAGCCCAAACCAGAAAAGACGGCTAGCAAAAAGTGGCCGACAAATTAAACGTGTAAGTAGTGTGCATTGTACTTACTGAATGCAGTGTTTCATTTCCTATGTATCAGATTAATTATTATTTAATATGTAATAATTCCAGATGAAACGTGAGCACAAGGAGAATATGGGAACAGGTTAAAGTGAAGTACAAGAATATACTTCAAACTTGTAAATATTGGTATATACAGTAACTATTTAAAGAATTGTTGACATAAACAATCATATATAATATAAAAAATATTAATTTTAAAGCTAATAAGAAGAAGGCAGACAAGCAAAATGCAAATGGAGGTCCACGCAGTCCAGATCTAACCCTGCAGAAGAGTTGACTCTCCAGCAAAATGCCCATCGCCCTGTTTCTGACCGCATTCCAGGGGGAAGCTCCTCCTCAGAACCAGTGGCAGGATGCAGTGGTAACTTCATTCCAGGTAAAGGATGGTCATTGCATATATTTGTCTTCAATGTGTGCCATAGGTATGTTCCATATAGCACTCTTTTTTGTTGGGTCAGTTGCAGGGAATGTCATATCCCTAGAACCTGAGTTTGACCAACAAGATATTGACGAAGGTCAAATATCTGATGAAGACACTGTGTCTGATTATTCATCAGGAGGAGAGGTAAATTTTCCAAATAATGTTTGAACAAACTCCACTTTGATCAGTTCCATGTGCTAATCGTGATATAACTTTTGCAGGAGCCTGTAGCCAGCACACATGTCCCTTTTGGAACAAAGTCCACATCAAAAAAGGAGATGGTGAGGTTAGTTGAGCCATTTGTTGTACTTTATACAAAATGATTCAAAATGATATACTGTGTATACAATATAGAGGAAAAAAGGCATTTGTAATTGCATATTTATTTGCAGAAAAATATGAGGGCTCTTTACAAGAGATATCTTCAACAGAAAATTGCATACAGAAAACTGAAAATGAGAAAAATACAGCAGGACATGGGACTTTATGAACTGAGGATGTAAAAAAGGCTCCTGTGCCTTTAAGGCGCTGAAGCATGATCACGTGAAAACCATGGCGTGTGCAGTGAGCATGTGCGTTTGTGAGATGTACCTCGTGAAAGCCGGAACTACTGGAGCCACTAGAGAAAGTTTAAGTTTGTGTGTTGTTGACCAAATGTAAGTGCTTATGTACATAGTTAGAAGTTGAGTGTTAAAAGTTAGAGAGAAAACTGTTCTGAATTAGTAGTTAGGTTAATATTGTAATTGCAAACACCTTACGTTGAAAGTGTGAAGCTATAGTGCCACTTATTGGACATTTGTGTATAGCATAGTGAGATAACATGTATATATGTACTAAATGTCTTATTTTGGTGTTTGCCTGTTAGAACCACACATACACCTACTCACCTACCTGTACAGTTGTTCTACTTCATGTGAAATTTTGGCATCTCAACATTAAAGCGATGTTCCTGAAATGGTTGGATTAGTTCCTGTGTTCTAACCGACACACCACAGCGACTACAGCGTATTGCAAGTCTGCCTTTCTTCATAACAGAGGACAACCAAAATGAAGTTGCAGATACAAATGCTAGAAAAACAATTGGTAACAAAATTCTCTTATCTCTTTCCCATATGTATATGTGTATGCGTGAGTGTGTCCTTAATTATGTTCTCCTCCTTACAGGCTGAAGGGCCATAATATACAATAAATAACTTTTGTGTGAAACCACTGTTGTCTTTTTCATTGAAAATATTGGGCCACAGTTCTGTCTCTGGCAGCTCTGCCACTGGTTTGCTCAAGGTGCACTGGGTCAAGGTCATCATCAGGATGCACCAAAACCTCAGGGACTCTTTCTTTTTTGATGGTCGTTATGTTGTTTAAGACAGAGCATGCAACAATTATGTTACATGCTCTGTCAGGCGCAACCCTCAGCCTTTTTAGACATTGAAATCTCTCTTTCAGGTGGCAAAAGGTCATTTCAATTCGTGCCCTTGTCTTAGACAGAGCTGCATTATATCGAGTTTGTGGCCCAGGGTTGGGGTTAGGTAAGGGGGTCATTAGAAAATGCCTACAGGCATATCCCCTGTCCCCAAGCAGGATTCCATCATGATGACCTGTGGAATATGTAAAAATTGTGAATACAATACACACATCACCATGATTTATAATTAGCTTATTACATTGTTCAAATGTCCAATGCAGGTGTGACTCCTTAAAATTCTTGAGTCATGAACAGATCCTGGCCATTTAGCCTCCACATTTGATACAAGGTAGGATGCATCACAGATTATCTAAGAATTTATAGCATGTAGGTCAAACAATTTTACTGTATGTCAACATGCCTATTGGCTATTTTCAACTCTTACAAAAAGTTACATTACCTACACGTTAATACTGAGGAAGCCTTTTCTGTTTATGTAATCTGCCTCATTTGGACCTGATGGGGCCTTTATTCGGATCTGCATACAATCCAGTGCCCCAATCACATTTGGAAATCCTGGGTAATGAGAATGTTAGGCTGATTGTGAGATTCTTTATGGAACTTTGGGTGTTTTAGCCTGTGTATTACCTACCTGCAATGGCATGAAACGCCTCTTTTATTGTCTGCACACGCAGGTTTCCAAGAAACACTATGAAAACCTGAAGGAAATATTTCAGAGCCAAACAGACTTTATGAATTGCCTGGCAAACTGTACTTTTAGATAGATTTTCCGCATCGCCTACAGTATATAAAAAAGTGCCGCTTGCAAAAAACCTCAAAGCAATGCATACTGACTGTGTAGTTGTGAGAGTTTGTGAGAGTTTGACTTCGAATATAAGGTGCTAATAAATCTTTGAGGTATAATATTCCCCCTCGGCTAAAGTGGTATCTTTCAAAAAGAATTTCCTCCGGGAGCAATAAAGGATCTTGCCGATCGCGTAAAACCCTCTCTATATGAAATTCTCTTCTTATAATTTGCGCACCGTTATCAATTGGTCGCTCATTCATGAACGGTGAAGCCATGACTGAATGAATTCCATGAATGGACACTGATTAAGTGTGTGAGCTAATCCTTGTTTACATAGAGGATTTGGATGTGCTGCTATGACAACACATCCAGCAAGAGTTTCGAAAAACTGACAGATCCAGGATCATGCCAAATCATCAACAATTACATCCGGCTAAACGAGTAATCCACGTACGAAAAATACCCCCCTGTTCTATATTTCCTATAGTTGCCTGCTGAGGTGATTGACAAAAAGTGGCAGTTCCACTCAAAATGTGCATTATTTCTCCCATTTGAAATAAAATATTTTGGGAGCACTGTTCCAGTCTTCTTTCCTTACTTTGGGTATCTACCCTATCTTCCATAGATGTTATAACATCACTTTCCCTCTTGTTTTTAATGTTGCCTTGTATCATCCCTTATTTTGGTAATTAAGGACTTCACTGGATTTCCTGTTCTGGGTTTTCCTCATTTCACCCCATTCTACTCCTTCATTTTCTGTTGCTTCAGTTCTTTTTCTTCCTCCGACTCCTCATCTAAAAGTTGTATCACTTTATTTCTTAAATTATTACTTTTTACTATATTTGCATATGAAACAGGGACATCCTTTAAAACATGAGCCTCTTGCCCACATAGATTAAATACTATTTATTTATTACAGCTGCTACTTCTTATAATTTTGCAGTTTATGGCTTTGTGCCCCTTCTTACAACACCTTCTGCATACTTGAGGTTGGCCAGAGTAAAACACATGTCCTCTTACGGCACCTATTTGTATCACTGGGGGCTAATGTATCAGCTTTTCTGTGGTAAAAATCCTTTTTCAGTTCTATGTCATCTGCATGCTGGTGCTTACTTAGCAAAACTGCAACAGCCATGTGAAAATGTCTTGTATTTTAACTTTCCCAGTGTGCATAATCACATTTACTTTTGTTTCTAATTTGTCACTCAAGGGTAATATATAACATTTTTTCTTTGTTAAAAAAGTGTCTTCTCTTTGTCTACATTTATTTACTGTTTTTAAAGACTACTTCAAAGGTAGCTTTACCGGGAAAGGCCAAAAGAAATTCTAGCTCAGCAGGAACAAAGTTCAGAGTTCGCTGCAGCACCTCCTTACTGAATTCCACTCACTCCATTTGTCCTTCTCTTAGCTCAAAATGAAAAATGTTTTTTTCTGTCTCTCCCATCCACTGGTATTCAAGATACTGGTCTCCAAAATCCACCTAGTTCCCGACAATCTTCTCTTTCATTTTCCACATCTATCATTCCACTGTCTGGTATGAACGCAGGGCTCCTGGATGTCACTTCTTCCACCATTTTTCTTCCTGTAAATTTAAATTTGCTGCACACCAAGGGAAACAGAAAGCAAGATGGTGGACATGCTAACCTATCATGCCCTGCATCCAAGTCTGTGGGGTGCTCTCCACACCTGATCTGGGGGAACTAGCTTAGTGATCTTAAAAAATATTTTAAACAACATCACCACAAGGAGAAAAGCCTGCTCATGTGGGTTACGGTATGCAATAGATTTGCCAGACTATCAAAGACAAACACCCTCATAGGCATCTTCATAATTGTACAGATCTTTGGCACTTAAAGTACTATTATGTCCAGTCTTTAAATTTCTCTAATGTTAGACAAATAGATGAAGAATGCTAATACTCTGCAATATCTTTACAAAAACGGTGGTCATTCTATGCAAATTAACTCAGCTTATGCTAATAATTAAAAAAAAATTATGAAAAAAAAAAACTACTCAGAAATTCTGGAAAACTTCCCAGAAAATAGAGTGCTCTGTGAAGTTCCTCTTTATTTTATTTTTTATTTTTTTTATTTTATTAATTTTTATTGTAATCATTCCATACAAATAGATCAATTTATAACCAAACAAATTAAAGACAAATCAAACCCCACCCCTGAGAAGGAGAGCTTAGCTAAAGGAGAATTGCTTAGGGCTTTTTAATAAGACAACAATAAGCAAAGGAAAGGGAGAAATAAATATATATGTAAATAAGAGATGGAGAAGGGAGTTAAATGCAATAATAGTTATTTCTCTTATTCTAAAATAATATTGATCAGATCCTGCCAGGTTTTGAAAAAATTTTGTACAGATCCTCTAACTGAGAATTTGATTTTTTTCCAGTTTCAAATAATATAAAACATTGGTTTCCCACTGACTTATCAGAGGAGAGTTAGGATTCTTCCAATTTAACAGAATAAGTCTGTGTGCCAAAAGTGTAGTGAATTCGATCACCGTTTGCTTGTCCTTCTCCACTTCAAGTCCGTCTGGAAGAACACCGAACACAGCTGTGAGTGGGTTAGGAGGGATTGTGACCCCAAGGCTGTCTGAAATGCACTTAAAAAGTTTTGTGTCCAAAATGATGTTAATTTGGTGCAGACCCAGAACATGTGACCCAGTGAGGCAGGAGCTTGGTTGCAGCGTTCGCAGGTTGGATCTTGCCCTGGAAACATTTTGGACAGTTTTAAGTGAGACAGATGGGCTCAATATATAATTTTTAGTTGAATAATTCTATGCTTTGCGCATATGGAGCTCGAGTGAATTCTCTGCTTTGCTACCTTCCACTCCTTTTCTGATATATTGATTAAGAGATCTTCTTCCCAATGTCCTCTTGGATCTTTGAAAGGTAGAGACTCTAATAGGATTTTATATAATGTGGAAATGGTGTTTAATTCCTCGGCAATGAGCAGTATTTTTTCCAGCATTGTGGAGGGTGCGAGGTGGGGAAAATCGGGCAATTTCTGTTTAACAAAATTTCTAATTTGAAGATAGTGAAAGAAATGTGTAGCTGGGAGGTTGAATTTTGAACGTAATTGTTCAAAAGATGCAAATATGTTGTCAATATAAAGATCTCTGAGCATTTTAATCCCAAAACTCTCCCAGGTATTAAAAACTGGATATGTTTGCGAGGGTTGAAAGAGGTGGTTTTCTTGCAGAGGTGCCACCGATAAAAGATTTTCCATCTTAAAATGCTTTCTAATTTGGTTCCATATTCTAAGTGAGTAAAGTACAATTGGGTTATTAGTATATTTGCGATAACTTGCATTTATTGGAGAGCAGAGCAGAGAGTATAAAGAAGTACTACAGGATTTTATTTCTATTGCGGACCAGGCCTGTGTATGTTCATTTATTTGTGTCCAGGTTTTTATGACTTGTATGTTTGCTGCCCAGTAATAAAACTGAAAATTAGGTAGAGCCATGCCACCTTCTGCCTGAGGTCTTTGTAGGGTCGCTCTTCGGATACGTTGAGTTCCAAATGAACGAGGTTATTGTTGAATCTAATTGCTTAAAAAATGATGTATTGATATATATTGGAATGTTTTGAAATAAAATAAGAAGTTTAGGAAGGATATTCATCTTAACAACGTTAATTCTTCCGGCTAGAGTGAGATGAAGAGTTGACCATCTATCCAGGTCTTGCTTAATTTTTTCCATACAGACGGCAAAATTTTGTTGATAAAGAGCTTTATGTTTACTTGTGATGTTTACCCCTAGGTATTTAAACTGATCTGCTATGGTAAAAGGTAGGGTGTCTAATCTGATATTATATGCTTGTGAATTCACTGGAAAGTTCCTCTTTATGTATATATAACCCTAACCCTGCGGAGGAAACTCATTTCAGCCACTTGTATTCGCAATCTCGTTCTTTCGGTCACTACCCATAGCTCATGACCATAGGTGAGGGTAGGAACATAGATCGACTGGTAAATTGAGAGCTTCGCCTTGCGGCTCAGCTCCTTTTTCACCACGACAGATCGATGCAGCGCCCGCATTACTGCGGATGCCGCACCGATCTGCCTGTCGATCTCACAGTCCATTCTTCCCTCACTCGTGAACAAGACCCCGAGATACTTGAACTCCTCCACTTGGGGCAGGATCTCACTACCAACCCTGAGAGGGCACTCCACCCTTTTCCGGCTGAGGACCATGGTCTCGGATTTGGAGGTGCTGATTCTCATCCCAGCCGCTTCACACTCGGCTGCGAACCGATCCAGAGAGAGCTGAAGATCACAGCCTGATGAAGCAAACAGGACAACATCATCTGCAAAAAGCAGTGACCCAATCCTAAGCCCACCAAACCGGACCCCCTCAACGCCCTGGCTGCGCCTAGAAATTCTGTCCATAAAAGTTATGAACAGAATCGGTGACAAAGGGCAGCCCTGGCGGAGTCCAACTCTCACTGGAAACGGGTTCGACTTACTACCGGCAATGCGGACCAAGCTCTGGCACCGATCGTACAGGGACCGAACAGCCCTTATCAAGGGGGCCGGTACCCCATACTCTCGGAGTACCCCCCACAGGATTCCCCGAGGGACACGGTCGAATGCCTTTTCCAAGTCCACAAAACACATGTAGACTGGTTGGGCAAACTCCCATGCACCCTCCAGGACCCTGCTAAGGGTATAGAGCTGGTCCACTGTTCCGCGACCAGGACGAAAACCACACTGTTCCTCCTGAATCCGGGGCTCGACTATCCGACGGACCCTTCTTCCAGGACCCCTGAATAGACTTTTCCAGGGAGGCTGAGGAGTGTGATCCCTCTGTAGTTGGAACACACCCTCCGATCCCCTTTCTTAAAGAGGGGGACCACCACCCCGGTCTGCCAATCCAGAGGCACTGTCCCTGATGTCCATGCGATGTTGCAGAGGCGTGTCAACCAAGACAGTCCTACAACATCCAGAGCCTTGAGGAACTCCGGGCGTATCTCATCCACCCCTGGGGCCCTGCCACCAAGGAGTTTTTTGACCACCTCGGTGACCTCAGTCCCAGAGATGGGGGAGCCCACCTCTGAGTCCCCAGGCTCTGCTTCCTCATTGGAAGGCATGTTAATGGGATTGAGTAGGTCTTCGAAGTACTCCCCCCACCGACCCACAACGTCCCGAGTCGAGGTCAGAAGCACCATCCCCACCATATACAGTGTTGACACTGCACTGCTTCCCCTTCCTGAGACGCCGGATGGTGGACCAGAATCTCCTCGAAGCCGTCCGAAAGTCGTTCTCCATGGCCTCCCCGAACTCCTCCCACGCCTGAGTTTTTGCCTCAGCAACCACCAAAGCCGCATTCCGCTTGGCCTGCCGGTACCTATCAGCTGTCTCCAGGGTCCCACAGGACAAAAGGGTCCTGTAGGACTCCTTCTTCAGCTTGACGGCATCCTTCACCGCCGGTGTCCACCAACGGGTTCAGGGATTGCCGCCACAACAGGCACCGACCACCTTACGGCCACAGCTCCGGTCAGCTGCCTCAACAATAGAGGCATGGAACATGGCCCATTCGGACTCAATGTCCCCCACCTCCCTCGGGATGTGGTCGAAGTTCTGCCGGAGGTGGGAGTTGAAGCTACTTCTGACAGGGGGGTTCTGCCAGACGTTCCCAGCAGACCCTCACAACACGTTTGGGCCTACCAGGCCTGACCGGCATCCTCCCCCACCATCGAAGCCAACTCACCACCAGATGGTGATCAGTTGATAGCTCCACCCCTCTCTTCACCCAAGTGTCCAAGACATGTGGCCGCAAGTCCGACGACACGACCACAAAGTTGATCATCGAACTGAGGCCTAGGGTGTCCTGGTGCCAAGTGCACATATGAACACCCCTATGCTTGAACATGGTGTTCGTTATGGACAATCCGTGACGAGCACAGAAGTCCAATAACAAAACACCGCTCGGGTTCAGATTGGGGGGGCCATTCCTCCCAATCACGCCCTTCCAGGTCTCACTGTCATTGCCCACGCGAGCATTGAAGTCTCCCAGCAGAACGAGGGAGTCCCCAGAAGGTATGCCCTCTAGTACCCCCTCCAGGGACTCCAAAAAGGGTGGGTACTCCGAACTACTGTTCGGAGCATACGCACAAACAACAGTTAGGACCCGTCCCGCCACCTGAAGGCGAAGGGAGGCTACCCTCTCGTCCACCGGGGTAAACCCCAATGTACAGGCTCCAAGTCGGGGGGCAATAAGTATACCCACACCTGCTCGGCGCCTCTCACCGGGGGCAACTCCAGAGTGGTACAGAGTCCAGCCCCTCTCAAGGAGATTGGTTCCAGAGTCCAAGCTGTGCATCGAGGTGAGTCCGACTATATCTAGCCGGAACCTCTCAACTTCGCGCACTAGCTCAGGCTCCTTCCTCTTCAGAGAGGTGACATTCCACGTCCCAAGAGCCAGCTTCTGTAGCCACCACCCAACTCACACTGCACCCGACCTCCTTGGCCCCTCCCATAGGTGGTGAGCCCATGGGAAGGATATATATATACATATATATATATATATATATATATATATATATATATACATATCTACTTATTGGCTCCTGTATTTAGGATATAGCGGGTTGGATAATGGATGGATGGACATCTGTATGCATAGCCCTATTTGCCCGTTTTCATTTTTTTTTTTTTTCTTCAGTAATATTTCAGTAAACCCGGAGCTTGTCAGTTCAAATCCTGGTACTGACACCACTGTGTGACCCTGAGGAAGTCACTTCACCTGCCTGTGCTGCAAAAAACAAAAGTAATGTAACAAATTGTACCTCAGATGTTGCAAGTTGCTGGAATAAAGGCATAAGTAAAATAGATAAATATGTATTATAAACATAGGAACTATTCATTTATTTTCAGTTAAGTCATCTGCAGCAAACTTTTATAAATGAGGGTTTCTCATTTTTAGATAGTGCAAACTGTTTCTTCTTCATTGACGTTTTCTCTTGGAGAGCTTTTTTCATTTCATTGAAAATTAAAGCAGGAGTTGCCAAAATATGTAGCTTTCTTATTAATTTTTCAACATTGTGTAAAATAAATTTATAAAGTAACATAAAAGGTTTAAATACTGGTTATCCTTTTACACTAAAATATTACTAAAGAGATACAAAAAAAAGTAAAATGGATATGTTCTTTTTCTTTAAGGAGATTAAATATTACTGAAGAAAGAAAAAAAAAAATAAACAGCCAAATGGGGCTATGCATACGAACTTAAAAGGTTTAAATAAAACAGAAATATATATTTTATTTTTACTTGCTTAACTTGTGGAGGGTGTATTCTGTAGCAAAGCCCTAACTTTTTTCGTAAAAGCCCGTTTCAGTCAATAAGTCTTAAAAAAAGGTGTAAAGATATTGACAATAAGCTAAGCAAACCCAGGAAGACATGGAATCGTTTAAATCAAGTATCATTACATCTTCCTTTCTTAAAGAGAAGTAAGGCAGTACTTATAAGCTTACATATTTATATATAGATATACATACATATATATATATATATATATATATATCTCTATATCCGAAGCCGTGCAAGCACACTCTTGAGAATGCAACATATAGTTGTACAGAAGAAGAGCAATCTTGCCTCAAATGAATGGCAACCTTTTGTAGGTCTATGAACTTAATTTAAACTTTAGGTTTACACGGTGCTTTCTTTCCGAAGTACCTGCACTCATGAATATGTCTGTATGTGTCAGTCGGTCAAATCCATGCGTTTCGCACCGGCGAAGTACCGCTTTTAAATTTTTATTAAGAAGAAAAGAAAACCTTTTTAAATTGAGGGAAAATATACTAATAACAGTTTGTTAAGGATCTGTTTTTTTGTGAAGCTGCCTTCACTCGAGTGATCACTTCGACCTGACTTGGTGGCCAACTATAAGCGTTACCTGGTAGGTAACCACCCATACAATCAGATTGTGAATCAGACTACGAATGCCGTGAATGTAATTACCCCGATCTACATGTTGTCAAATAAACGAACCACACGCTGTGGCGCGGAATGTAATTACCCCGATCTACATGCTGTCAAATAAACGAACCACACGCCGTGGCGCAATTTTAGGGGCTTTGCCTGTAGCGCTGACGTCCGAGGTTCGATTCCCGTAAGGGAGTGAAGTGAGTGGCTGTTTACCTACCAGGTAACGCTTATGGTTGGCCAGCAAGTGAGGTAACATCAGCCACGGTGCCTTCAGTTGTGAGAAGCAGATCATAGAATGGTTGAAAATAGTTTACTGTCAAATAATGCAAAGAGTACGCGACACGTCTTTCCCCCTTATTCTTGGCTCATCAGGCGTACAAACTCACTGCACTTGCTTACGGTAATCGAACCTCGGACGTCAGCGCTAGAGGGGCTTAGCAGCGGTGAACTATTGCTTTTAAATTTTAATTAAGAACATAAGAAAACCTCAGAGGTTCGATTCCCGTAAGGGAGTGAAGTGAGTGGCTGGTTACCTACCAGGTAACGCTTATGGTTGGCCAGCAAGTGACGTAACATCAGCCACGGTGCCTTCAGTTGTGAGAAGCAGATCATAGAATGATTGAAAATAGTTTTGCATTTACCTTTTTAGTAAAAGGCGAGCTTTTAAGCCTGAGAAATCACCCCGTAAATGCACACGTTTAATTGCACATGTGTTAATATGTATGCTTACACAGTATTAAAAGACAGTGAACAACGTCATTTACCTTTGTTCCCACGTTTGATAAAAGGCGAGCTTTTAAGCCTGAGAAATCACCCCATAAATGCACACGTTTAATTGCACATGTGTTAATATGTATGCTTACATAGTATTAAAAGACACTCAAAAATTAACGTCATTTACCTTCGTTGCCGCGTTTGACTCGTGCTGTAAATCTCTTCCTTGTTTTTAGTTCACGTGATTACGTAGGAGGCGTGATGACGCGATACGTGACTCCGCCTCCTCCATTAGAGTATATGGACAAAAAACATGTTCCAGTTATGACCGTTACGCGTAGAATTTCGAAATGAAACCTGCCTAACTTTTGTAAGTAAGCTGTAAGGAATGAGCCTGCCAAATTTCAGCCTTCCACCTACACGGGAAGTTCGAGAATTAGTGATGAGTCAGTCAGTCAGTCAGCCAGTCAGTCAGTCAGTCAGTCAGTGAGTCAGTGAGGGCTTTGCCTTTTATTAATATGTATAGATATATACACATATGTTGCAAAGTTTTACTGTCAAATAATGCAAAAAGTACGCGACATGTGTTTCACCCTAATTCTGGGCTCATCATGCGCACACACTCAATATATATATATATATATATATATATATATATATATATATATATATAAAATCTATATAAATAAAATTCTTTTCGTGTTTGAAACGGAAATGACGTATGACCACGGGTAACAGAAATTACGTATGACCACAGAACATATTATAATATAGGAACTTATTATTTGTGTGAGAGTTTTTTTTCTTCTTTTCAATATCAGTAAAATGACTGTTTAAATAAGGAGCTGGGAAGGTGAATGTAAAGAAGAAGCCAGCAGTAAAGCAAGTGAGACTCCGTAATAAGGACGGTTGGGTGTACGGAGAAGGAGTGCCGGCTAGCCTAGAAAGACCTTCGGAGCACACGGCTTTACTTTGCTTTTATGGTGCAGGCGTCGGCCATAAACGGACGCTAACGCCGAAACACCCAGGTGAGATGGACTTCTTTCTTCAACAAAGGATTCGTCGCCAGGCCAGTGAGATCACTTCATTTACATTTAAATTCAGTATACGAGTCAGCGGAACGTATCTGACTTGATCACTGGATTCATTGTAGATTTCCCAGGCCATGTGAATTTAGACTTTAAAACAAAGTTAATATAAAAGAGACTGGAGAATGTGTGGGGATTGTGTGTGTGTGTGTCTAATTTATTTTTGTATATAGATGTAATATAGGTTTCAGTACTGTGAATATATTTGTGCTGTTTGTAAATAGAGTAATTTTCCGTTTCTTTTCCTTGCTTGCTTTCTTTCTTTTCTGTTTCTCCGTTTTCTGGGGCGTATATTATAGAGTGTTTAAGGGGGTAGCATATTAATTAGGGTTTGTGTAGTTATTATAGATTTGACAAGGATTTAAAGGGTGTTTATTGTTTTGTTTGATTTATAATATATTCTTTTTTGATTGTTTAAAGAATTGTTGGGGTGATTATTTCCTTTGTATAAATTCATAAAAGACAACTCCAGATGAGGATATCAAATTGGGGCTAAGGCTCGGTTGGGTTCCATACTTAATAGAATTAATTTTCCTAAGAGTAGGAGATTTTTGTGTGTGCTGGGCTCCTCATTCAACTTAAGAGGAACGCGCTACACCTTGATAGTAAGAGAGATGAAGAAAACAGGTTTGTGTCTTTCTACTTTTTAATTGCGCTGAGCTGTAAACAATGTAAAGACGAGACCTCCTTCAGCGGTGAGGGATCATAAGAACAAAGTGGACGCTGGGAGGCGCGGAATGTCGAGCTTTTCCTCCGGGACAACAGCTTCGCAGTTTCAGGCAGCGTCCTCTCTTCTCGCACTGTTTGTCACACTTCAAGTGCCCCGTTGGCTCCTGGGACAGTGGAAATCTTTGCGAATAAGTGTAATCAGCGCTATCGAACCGGGACTCTCTTGGTAAATTGCGGTGCACGGCTACTTACTGTCCCTTAAGATGAATTTGGGTCACTAAAACCCCCCAACATTCAAGGTTGCTTTTGTGATGAATTCTTTAAAGAAAATGGAGGGTTTATATCTAAAAAGATGTACCGACCTCTTCATGTTAAGTATTAGACTTGGGAATTGTTTGGACCTTCTGCCCGTTAAGCACGGAAAGGCAGCATCCACATTTCTCACAATAATTTTTCCCTTAAATCACAGGCACATAGTGCAAGGTTGTCAAGCAGGTACTTTGCCCGAAACCACTACAGTAGTACTCAATGTATCTTTACTTCTTAAATGTTAATGTTTGACTGTTTAATAATTTATATGCTTCTTATATCTTCTTCAAATTCTTTTATCAAAATGTTTTACTACTTAATAATTAATATTTATATAATTTCTGTTTATTGTAAATGCTCTTTATTTGTTCAAAAATAACATTGGTAATTAACAAACTTATTTTATAAATACTACATTTTAGTTTTTTTCCCTTGCACTCAGTGAGCGAAGCCACTGGGTAATCAGCTAGTGTATATATATATATATATATATATATATATATATATATATATATATATATATATATATATATATATACACTAAGTTCTCATGACAGCCAAACAAATTATGTCAGTTGAACTACAATAAATATGTAAATCCTACAAACATGCTCATTTTCAATGAAATACAATTAAAATAGCTGAATAATTACAATTTTTACAAAAAATCACTTTTTAAACCTTAACAACACATTAATTTAAAGTTAATTCAACCTAATATAATTGGGTAATAGCAATAAACACTAAAAATTATTTTTGTAAATGGTGCTCTTAATTAAAGCAATGAAATCCATTCATATTGTTTGTATGCAAATTATACTTTTAATTGTGACATTCAAGAAATTTGAAGCAGCTGCACTAGAAAGGATATGGAAAGTCATAAATCCTGCTCATTTAGAGTGAAGTAGATTTAAGTTAGTTGAATAATAGCAACATACCCCGAGAATCCTTATCTATTTATTATTATTATTACCTGTTTATTTATTTATTTATTTATTTTGAGTGCACAGTGCCAAGGGAGGCTCCATAATCTATTTCAGCCACCCAAGGGAGCTTTAATTTGCGGCTGTCATTCTTCTGATTCTTTACTACGTAAGAGTTACTAAATAAAAATAATTATTTCAGGTCACTTTTTACTACAGGACTGGCCTGTAAACTCAATTGCTAGATATTTGTACTTAGCTTCAAAATTTAATTTAAATGATATGTTAGAAAGAGGAATAAAGTTTAGCAGCTACTTCATTAACCCTGCGGTGGACGTTCAGCTTGTCTGCATAAGCTAATCACATAAGCTGGTTTTGACCCCGTGTGAGTATGTAGCACCTGAGGTTGACCTGATCACGAATACGGTGGTGTATGACAAAACTCCATGTTTGCACAAAATGTAAAAGTGTGACTTTACTAGGCATGGCATGAGCACCTACATTTAACTGGCATGAGCATTTCTGCTGCTACATACTTAATGTGTTCTTTTTGGCTCAGCTATCACTCCCATTAACAAATTTAACATATTCTCAACTTTTCAGGCACTTCAGATTAAGGTGTCACCCAGATGTTGAACCCTAAAAGTTAGTAATTTAGAGGCATGCTGGGTCGGTGTTTTGTGGTGCTGCTGCTGCTGCCTCACAACTCCAGTAATGTGCTTTTGATTTGTGTTCTTTCCAATCGTGTGTTGAGTTTGAACATTCTTTCAGCGTTTGAGTTTTGGTGCTTCTATTTTTCAGTCCCTAAAGACATACAATTCAGATTAACTGGTGACACTAAATTGGAATAGTATGAATGTTTGTTTGTGAGGCCGCCTTGTAATGCCCTAGACACTCATCCCCATTGCATTTATATTATCCAGCCGTCCATTTTCCAAACCTGTTTATCCTGGGCAGGGTCACAGGACAAATCTAGCAAACATTGTACTTAAACATAAAAGATGCAGAAGTCAAGTCAAACTTTATTTATAAAGCACATTTACAACAGCCAAAACTGAACCAAATTGACAAGAAAGGGTAAAAGACATAGTTAAAATATATACAGTATGTACACATCACAAAACTGCAAACATAACACAAAAGATAAACTCAAAATGTCCACACCCATGCATATATATTTATAATCATGAATTTACATGAGTCAACATACACAAACATAATGTCAACCTTTTGCTGGGTCAGATTCCAGCAAGAAGAAAAGTCTTTAATGATGACTTAAAAATGACCGGTGTTGGGGAAGACCTAATATAATAAGGCAAGCCATTCCAGAGAAGAGGAGCAACCACCACAAAAGCCCGATCCCTGCCTTTGCTTGAAACTCAAACACGACTAACAGCATTTGGTTAGTAGGCCGCAATGCTTTATTGGCACATAAGTGAAGAAGTTCCGAGAAGTAAAATGAGGCTGTTCCATTCAAACATTTAAAAATAAATAATAGAATTTTAAAAGCCAATGGTGTGAGGACAATATTAGTGAAATATGGCCACACTGGGTGTCATAACTTGGTCAACACCTACATACAAAGAATTGCAATAGCCCGAACAAGATGTTATAGAAGTATGGATAGCCTCTTCAAGATCACTAAAAGAAAGAAAAGCCTTTACCTTGTCTAAAGGTCTCAGCTGGAAAAAGGTTCATTTAACCACTGAATGTATCCATTTGTCAAGTTTGAATGAGCTGTCAAAAATCACACCTAAGTTTCCAGCTGAAGCTTTATGATATATGGCAAGGGGCTTAAGAGCAATGTCAGGGACGCTTAAATTTTCTGAGCTTTTGAACACCACAGTCTCAGATTTATTACAATTTAGTTTAAGAAAATTCACTACCATACAGGTTTTAATATCATTCAAGCACTCATGCAGGGTCTGTATTGTGTTGCACTGCTTTGATTTTAGTGGCAAATACATTTTAGTGTCATCAGCATCGCAGTGAATGGAGAGGAAAAAGATCTAATAACTAAGATTACTGCAGGATTTAAAAAGAACAGCTGCATTCATGAGAAACTATCATATTTTGCAGAATTGTGGACTCGATCCCCATTGAGCAAACATTGTTTTTTTTGCATACGGATAATAGAGAATGACACTAAGCCATTGTGAAATATATTATGAAAAAGGATTCTTCTAGCTGTGCAGAATCATGCATGCAGCAAGCAACATAACAAAGGCGATTATACTAAAATGTTCATTGAGGTATAGAGTTCATTCCAGGATAACATCAAAGACATGATGACTGAAAAATCAAGGGCAAATGACAGGAAAGTAAAAATACACGTTGTTAAGTCTGATCTGTGGGCAAAACATTCGTCTGATGTGTGGTGGTTTCTCTCTCAAATGGAAGGTCTGAATCATGGGTACATTTTAGAGCCTTGAATATGGTGTATGGTTTTAAATCTGTCCATGGTTAACTCAAACTGAGAAAGTTTGCATTCTTTGGAAAGAGTCTTCCCATTCAGTGCCAGTGAATGAGAAGGTAGGATCTTCACACTTGGGTTAATCTGCAAACTACCAAATATTATAAATGACATACTACCAAAGGAGAGTATGTGCTTATATTTTAAATGATTTGCCATTTCATAAAATCCAGTTTTCTAAAATTAAGAAATGCCTTTCTGATTTCCAAATAACAAACATGACCAAAACAGTCGAGTTGCAGTGAATATTATACATTTTTGAAGGATTCAAATCCCTTAGGTCAGTTTGGGGGTGATTGTGAAAAATCTGTGCCATCTGCCCTAGGTAAACCTAGTGTCGTGAATAAAAAGACTTCCACAATGGAAAAAGAGTTGGGGACCAACCCCGTATAATGTCCAATGGACAAAGTAAAGAAATGAATTCAAAAATAGTGATCAATGTACTTTAAAATGCAATTGACAACAGAAAATATAGTCATGGCGTTTTTATAATGGAGTAAAATGGTGGGCGGAAATGATGTGGCAGGAGATGATGTCGTAACTTCAATACAGACGTGATGTCATCAAAAGGAGACCAGAAGTGATGATATGGCAGAAGTGAAGTCATCTTCTGGAGACCGGACTTGACATCATCAAAATGGAGCCGGAAGTGACGTCATCATTGGGAGCTGGATGAGAAAGTGAGGTTTGGTGGCCATCTTGCAAACCTGGAAGTGTGTGAGGTAAGTTATTTTTCTTCTTCTGGTCTGATGAAAAAGACAGAGAGGTGTTAGTACCGTAAATCAACCCTTCATTTCGCAATGTTTCACTCACCTCAGGGCTTGTTGACTGCCTCCTAAGCACACATGTGTGACACTAGATAATCACTGTTAAAATGGATATTGTGGCTGTCATAGGATGTGTCCTCTATTATGGTGGGACTTTTCTTAAACTTACCAGTCAATTGTTTAACAGTTTAGGGTCAGCGTAATAGATAGATAGAATTTTATTTGTCCTCTGTGGGAAATTTGGCTTTTTACAGAAGCTCTTTACATAAATAAATACATAGATATAAATAGTTACGTAGCAAGATATATACAGAAGATGTATATATACACACTACAATTTGATAACACAATGACATTCAACCCAATTGCTTGTTAACACAAACTGCAACAAAGATCTCTCTAAATTTGAAGATTTATTAACAAAAACATAAAATTAGTCAAAATGATTAATAGCAAAGAGAAAAGGTTAAACAAGTCCCAAATCACAATTAATAGGCAGAATCCAAGAAAAACCGGCAATAATTTCAAAAACATTAGTAAATCCAAACAGAATTAATAACACTGACAAACTTCACAATGGATGAAAAGATCTGCTGCTCTTAAGCCTTCTCAGCTAACTTAAATAGCCAGAGGGAGAACTTGGAGGTGGCAATGTCAGGATGGCTCAGCTTCCTGGGACTGCACACACAGAGGTACATTTAAAAAGACAGTATATAATAATAGACAAAATTAGAAATTCCACAAAAATATGACACATAACTCAAAAATAACAATACATAAATACATGTTTATACATAGCACAGGTCTATTAAGCAGCTGTAATGTTTCAGCCAGGGGGCTTTTCTGAAACTCAAGCGTGTTCAATGTTTATTTATCATTTTTTTTCTTTTAAATATTGTTCTTCATCTTTTGTTATAAATTCTGTTTTTGGTCATGATATGTTTATGTTGTATTAATGTAATTTTGTGATGTTTATTAATAACTTTTCAATTTTTGTATTTTGTTAATATTATTGATAGGGGTTTTACTTGTTATCCGACCTGTCTCCTGTATATAGACCCAAAGCCAATGGGGTCACATGATCATGCATGGTGATGGCCCCAGCAGATATTTAAGGGGGGGCGTTGCAGTCACACTGCAGTTTTGGCTTTTTCTCTATTTCTGATTTTTTGGTTTATGAATCTCTTGGATTTTGTAGCTTTTTGACACCTGCTTATGACTGAAGGTACTGTAGAGTGGTTTCTGGAATTATCGATTTTGTTTGGTCTTTTTTTCTGTCTTTTTTCCCTTTTATGCTTATTTTTGAGTTCTTCATTAAAATCTTCAAATTAGTCTGAGTAAAAATATCTCCACATAGGGAGGAACTACTGTGAATCAAATGGTAAAAAAGAACATTGCAGTAACTAAATGTTTACTACAATTTACATTAAGATAACTAATGCAACACCTTTTTTCTCTTACAGCCTTAACTGTGGCCATTGTTCCAGTGGTGTTTGGCACTATTGGTTTTACATCAACAGGTATTGCTGAAGGTTCTGTAGCTGCAAAGATGATGTCCTCTGCAGCCATCACTAATGGAGGAGGAGTGGCAGCAGGTGGAGTTATTGCTACTCTGCAATCTCTGGGTAGGAAGTGGTAGAGGATGATAACTAGTAGATGAATGTATACTAAAACAATTTTAATTCATCTAGAACATTTGGAAATTTAGAATGTACACATTAACAACACCTACATACAGATATCAAATTACTTTAAAATTTAAAATATTCATCATCAAGACAGTACTAACCTCCTTAATTTAAAGGAGTGATTACAGTGAAGATCTGCTGTCAGCATAGACCTCCAGCACTGAACACTGGTATTACACAGAATATGAAGAAAAGAATTTGACTTGTTTCCCTTTGTAAATTGGAGTGTGCCTCCTGGCATCACTCCTCCACCAGATTACTGCCATTTGAGCTTCACTGTACATACAGTTCACTATAAGGTAATGACTGTGATTGACTGAATACATCAGGGAGGGATAAAATCAGGGAGAGCAGTTAAAGTACCTAAATAAACAGAAGTCAGTAGAAAGCCCAGTGCCTCACTTGGTTTAACTAAACATTATATTACCATGTCCTAAATTATTGGGCGGGGTGGTTAACCCATTTGCCCACCTCAAAAATCACACAAACACTAGCCCTTACTCTCTTATCTTTTGTAACTCTTTCTTTCTCTTAATCATTGCCTGTCTTTCTCTTGCTAGTAAGCTTCTGTCCAACTCACCTTCCAACTTTATCCTCCCCCTGGACATACTACTGTCCTCGCAGTACCTGGTGTTGTTTCACATTTGAGACCTTCTCTGTCTTAAAATGACCTGTGAGGGGTAGTTGTTCTTCTTTAAGGGCAACAAGGTGTCTTCTGTTCTTATCAGGGACTGTTTGCTGTCTCCCAAAAGCCTGGAAAGTTTTGTTTTTTCATTTTTGCTTGTTTGCCAATCCCACCCAGGCCTTGCCCTGTGTTTGTCTTAATGTACTCTGGCTTCTCATCTTATCTTTTTTTGTACAGTTTATCCTAAGATGGGTTTGGATTTCTGGCAACTCCTTTTATGTGCAGCTGGCTCCTCGATTCCCTGTCTGTTACTAAGCAGTGCTAATTGTGCTGTTGTCACCTGTAGGCAGAGGCTGAGGAGATAAAAAAAGGGAATTTGACTGCAGTCTCTAGCTTAACTTTTCACTTTGTGTGTTGTGATTCTTAACGAAAAGGGGAGGTGAAACCATCCAGAAAACCCTCAAACTTGTTTTTAATTAGTTCACAAAGTCTAACTAAAAAATTCAGAAACAAGAATTAAACTTACAAAATTCAAAGAAAGAACAAAGAACATCAAGAAAATTTAGAAAACTAATATAAATACAGGGAGAGTCTCATGGGTGTATGCCCAAGTTATGATGGTTACCCACGTAATAGTGGAGTGACAGAAACAAAATAAATACAGTGCATACCTTGATAGATGTATAAACGATCCAATCACATTCGGTGTTTGAAATGGTTGCCTTCTTCTTTCATATACAGATTGACACAGTGCTCCATATTGGCAAAGGTATCTGCAAACATTGTAGGGGTGATGGCAGCAATTTCCTGTTCAATGTTTTGCTGTAATTGTTCCTATCACGGTATGCACTGTATTTATTTTGTTTCTAATGCTTCATTGTTACGTAACACATCATAACTCGGGGCCCGACCATTAGAATTACCCAGTACCATAAATATAATGAAGCTAATGCCCACAATCTGTTATAACAAAGTCAATAAATGTGAAATCCTGAGAAGCCAAAACCGAAAGACCCTCAACACATCTAGATACATGGGAACAGAGCTTAAGTGTAGTAGACGAACACAGAAAAGAACTAATGCCACTGCACTAAAGCAGTGGCTGCAAGCAGCAGGTGTAAAATAGTATGCTTAAAGAACAAAAATACTGTATTGCTTTCAATTTAAGATGGATGTTTTTTTATTTGTTTCCAAACTTAAAAATGGGATGACTCTTAACTTTATGGTCTTTCACTGTAATGCCTCATAATACTTTTAAGCTTGGACAAGTTTGTGGAAGGGAAAAGTTATTTGGTACATGGGTTTGTCAAGTAAATTCCACTAAATTCGTGCATACACTATACTAGTAATTTTTTGTCTGAAAATCTACTTCTTCTCTTTTTTTTGTAAATGGGATGTGGTATGGTATATACTGCATGTGTTTTCAGATCAGGAGAAAAGAGAGTTTTTAAGCACAAAACCAAAGGAATAGTCTTTAACAGACCTGAATTTGTTACTGGAAGTATTAAAATTAGCAGCCAAAACCTAAAACACTAAGCAAAAAGCAAAATTAGAAAAATCAATGCCACTATAAATGGATTTTTCCTTAACCAAAAAAGAATTATGAGATTTTAATAGAGGATTTTTAATTTATTTCAAAGCTTAGGATTTAGGTTTAATGAGGCTTCATCTCTGTGGACTGTTGTGAGGAAAAAAGACCAGGGGCTTCATGCATAATGCCATGCATAGAATTCACATTATAACATGGCGTAAGGACAAAAGCGGAAATGTGTGTATGCACAAAAAAAATCCAGATGCATAAATCTGTGCGTTCGTCAACTTCCACGTTCTTCCGCTATATAAATCCTGGTTAGAGTGAAAAGTAACGCACGTGCCTGCTCTTCCTCCCTAACTCCTCTCAGAATAATGCCTCTTTGAATATTGAAATCTATATAAATAACCCTTAAGCTCAGCGTTCTGTGAAAAGACAATGGCAAAAGCACGGTGGAAAATAGGAGAATTTCAGTGAATGCCAAGTGGATGCAAGGAAAAACTTACTATTTGTTGGTTTAAAAAGTAATATAATCAACAAAAGGAAGTTGATCAAATGACATAGAGTGTCGGAGAACACTCAAGTTTACAAAGTCGCACAGAGGCCGAAATAAAAAAGAAGCGGTCAGATATCAAAGTCGCCATGAAAAGGCGAGTCATAGCCCACTGTCTGAGTGTCATATGAAAGCTTATTAGGGTACGGATAAAAGAAAAAAAAAATAGGGACACAGTGAGAAAAAAGCTTGAAATGCCAACTTTAATCTCGAAATTTCCATTTTAATCACGTAGTTTATTTTGTCATTAAAGTAGAACATCATAAACTTCATCTTTAAATCGTTTAATTTACTAGTTTCTCAAATACCATCGTAACTAAAGTAGCATGTTAAATGCTTTGTTTTTGTATGTGTTCTTCTATGTGCTCTACGTGTGTGAATCACTACATGCTTCTTAAGCAGGCTTTCTCTTCCTCTGACAGGACACAGAATCCATTACATTTGTGATATTACAAATCTCTGAATAATTAAAATACTGAGATGTATACTTGATATTATTTTCATGATGATAGGAATTAAAGCATGTTATTATACATGGGAACATGGTGTCGCAGTGATAGTGATGAGTTGGTGCCTCGTCCACAGATTGTTCCTGCCTCCCGCACGATACTTGCTTTGCCGTGTGTAACCTTCAATGAAATAATTTATTGCAGCAGTACTGTCTCTTTCAAACGTACTAACCCCCAATTCCTGTCCTTCCTTTTCTTTCTCCAAGTAACCAATTGCCATACAATCAGCTCTGTAATAGATGTTAAGCCATCTGTAAGCTTAGAACGCCGATTCTTCAAAACTGTTGAGGAACATTGAAATATCTTCGTAGTATGTGTTTAATTATTCTATCCATCTATCCTTCCAGTGACATTCCAGCCCCAGCAAGAATGCAGCGCGAGGCAGGAATAATCAGGGCACCAGCTCGTTGTAACCGCTGCGACACTGTGTCCTCACATGTTTAATTATTAACAATATAGATTATTTAAATTATGTTAATATTTTATCTCTATAATGTAATAAACATATTTTGCTGCATTTCATCTTAAAAATGATATCATCATCATATGTGAATACGCGCTTTATAAAGTGGCTCAAGTTGTACAATATTATAACTGTATTGCAAGTTTACAGTGAGATAACTATACTTATAAGTATAAACAGTTCTATAAAGAGCACTTGATGGATTGATTGAGTGCGTTTATAGTTCTTGGGACGAAACTGTTTCTGAACCACGATGTCAGTACAGGAAAGGCTCTGAAGCGTTTGTCGTATGAGAGCAGTTCAATAGACCGTGCACATGGCTGAGGCAGTGTGTGCTTGATGCTGTATACCGAAAATTGTCCTTCCGATCAGCTGCTACGAGTGGTGCAGTGAGAGTAATATGGAAAAAGATGATCCACTGTGGCAACCCCTGATGGGTGCAGCTGAAAGTAGAAGAAGGTGCAGTGAGAGTAACAACGCTAAAGCAGCTATGGTGTTTGGAATAGTTTGGCCATTCCGTGGACCATTATGTTGTTACAGGTTAATTACAATCAGATGTCTTAAACTAATAAACAATATGCGGTTAATTTCAGTGCATTTGATAAAGCCGGGTCAGGGATGTGGATCTAAAAAAAAAAGGGAAACCACACTGGAACAGTAGCACTGCTTTGACGCTGGGTGGCGCCAGTTTGCAAAACCGAACGGAGAACTTGCGTACGCCAAGCATTTAGCTACCGTGAAAATGTGCGTGGCTTTACGCCAAGTTTAGGTTTTATACATCGCTATTTGAGTGTGGAAATGGGCTTACGCAACATTTTTGTACATACGCACCATTTATACATGAGGCCCCAGGAGACGAAACATGCAAATAAAATTGATTGTAACTAGAAAGACAATTGAACTGGATAACCACAGCAAAAGGGCAAAAACAAAAAGCAGAAGTGGAGATCAAAGGAGGATTACAAAGAAGACCAAACAGAGGCTAATGCTTGGCCTACTCGTTTAAAGAAAATAACTGCCGCCAAAGATTTTAGTTGTTTTTTACCAAGAGGCCCTGTTACCTGGAACCGTGGCCATATTTATAGCATATTGTCTCGTACGTCATGCACACAACCGCCATGGCCATGTGATGTGATTACCATGTCGCATAAACACATAAAGAAAATAAAAATAAACTTTTAAACCAAAATGGAGAAAAAAAAACCCTTAAAATAGATTCTCAATATTAAAAACATCAAAGTAACCCAAAATACACATATAGTCATATATAATTATGAAATTAGGGTTCCATCCTTTATAGTCTTGGGGGTGATGACATCTCACACAGGGTGACACAAGTAATGTGAAAGCAACTGAGACAAGAACGGTAAACAACATGGCAGTGTCACGTGGAAACAATACAAAATGGTGTTACCCATAATAATAAAATTAAACAAAGTTAATGAAACAAAATAGCATTATTAAAAATAAAATTTCATACAAAAGTAACACACACAATCGTTGCAAATTTATGATGGTGGCTGCCTTAATATTTTATACCCCTCATGTATTGCAACAAACTAATTACAGCACCTGAGAACTGTTACCTAGTCAAGGGTTTTGCCCATCCATTATAAAAAACATAGTTATATTATTAACAAAATATAAATAGAAATTAACTAAAAACTTTAACGACAGCCAATCGCTGTCTTTTGCTATTGTATATTTTGTGGTACTATATATACTGATTTTGCCCTGCACAATAGTTGTATGTATATTATGGCATAACAGAATAAATTATACGGTTGCAAAGTTACATGAAATTATATATTACACCATGTATATTCTTAGTTTATATATCAAATTCAAGTTTTTTCTGTTCTGATGTATTTAAAATTGCATTTGTTCTATTCAATCTTATACTTGTTTTTCTATTTCTCTATACAGTATTTCTTATCTATTACTACCTTTTGTATAGTCTCAGTAGAGAAAGAGGTTGACATTATATTGTATGTTGTATGTGTATAAATGTTGTGGTTGAGTAAAGCAAAAGAAATGTTGGGGTGCCAATTGGGTTACCCTGTTTAATTAAAATTGGTCAGTTAAAAAAATAGACACACAATGGCACAGAAAGCCAAAATAAACACAAAAAGTTTAGCCTCCCTGGCTTATCCTAGGTAGCTCGGTTTGAGCGGGTCTGTCTTGGGAGGAGCCCCTTTCTGTGGCCTGCTCAATTCCAAATTAGATTCCCGGGATTTCTAGGCCTCAGGCCATAAGGGGTCCTTTTTCTTATGCTGTATAATGACACTTGTTTTTTTTTTTTTTGGCTTTTTTAGGTACGGGGCTTGGCATTACTGGAAATGTAGCAGCTGGTACAATTGGAGGTTTAGCCTCATATTGTGGAAAAAAAAGCATTAGAAAATTTTACATGAAATGAAGCAGTCTGTTGTCAAGATTTGAGTGATTGTCCTCTGATATTTGAATTGTTACAAATTGTGCTACAATATATCTTTATAATAATAATAATAAGAAGAAGAAAATAATTAGAATAATTCAAATAGAATCAGATTTGTAGTTGCTGTGGGTAACAACATGTGATGAATAGTTTTTTGAAAAGTATTTGCATTACATTCAAAATGAAAGATCTCTTGAGAAAATATTGTTTTGGGTAGAAGCATGCGGCTTTTACAGTTGAGTTGATTCAATGAATATTGCAGATGAAACATACAGTAAGTGTTCAATGTTCAGATGTGACCATAAGTGATTTTAGAAAATTGTTAGCTGCTTAAAGTGAAGCTGACAGAGGTGCCCAGCTTTGGTACAATGCTTTGTGATCATGTAGCTCTTATATAAGAATATAAAACAGAAGCATATTTTTCCTTTCTGTACAAGATCATGACACACTTAGTTTACAACAGAACTAAATTCCAGAATTTTATTCTTTTGCTTCTCCTGGGCCCTGAATTTCTAAGCAGTAGGCTGACATGTCTCATCCAGTTCACACTCCATATAGCGCATGTTGCCCACTGGCCATCTGGGGCATTTTGCTGGCAGTGGAGACCTGTTGGTGACTTAGAATGCATCATCATCGTCATCATAAATGTCTATTGGCAGAGTCCTTTACCCTCATAGTGCTATCAGAAGGTTAGGAGCTGGGATCAAACATATTTTGTTTCAAACATTTACACATTAAAATCTGAATCTGACAGAATGTCTCAATGCAACAAAATGAAGCTCCTCTAAGAAAACTAGTGGTTAAACTTGTGCTTAAAGGTAAGGCAAATGGACAAATGTGTTTAGGGACAAAGAAAATTAGAGTGGGCACAGTAGGCATAACAATTTATTTTAAATGATGAAATAATTTCTTAGTTAGCCAAAATAATAGTATTATGTATCTTACAGTATATGGCTGGCACCCTCTCCATCAGTTTGAATGTGAAAATATGCATACGCCTAAAAACAGGAAATTGTATATGCCAAAAAAACAAATGATTTATAAAGCAAGTTCTCATCTTGTAAATGTGTGGAAGTGAACAGACCTCCAACCTCGCCAGATGCCATTCTGAAAGAACCATATATGAAGCATGCTAATGAGCCTCATACATATGTAGTCATGATGCTGCAGACCTTCATTGGCTAACAGAGCCGCCTCCCACCTGACGCATCGAAACACCACTGCCTGCATTTCAGGAGGCCTATGGTGTTTTCCACAATTGAGCACGCAAGTGCACACATGGCATTGTAGCACTTCTAATCTGTGTTTTGGGGCCTGGGATAGGCATAAGTTGCCAGCGTCTGAGCAGTTAGTCACATTCACATATAATGGCATGATTGCTGTTGCAATGAATAGTATAGGTAATATGAAAAATGGTTCAGCCAGTCACCTTACCAAAACATGTGGAAAATGGACACTGCTACAGATTGTCTTTATATGCTGGCCTATACACTCACACCACATGTAAGCTGAATGTAGTGTCTTGTCACTAGGATTATGGCTTCCAGCACAGCGAACATGATGGAGCTGAAACTTGGCTGAGATATTCCTGACCTGTTACCCTTTTCCCTCTGGTAGATGCCTGATGCCAGAAAGACAATCATTGTTAAAACCTGTATATAAATGGGTGAACCAACTTCAAGCATCAAAGTAGCCTGTGTTCAAGCAGTCTGTGTTTCTAACATCTCACACAACTCAGCACATAGTTCCATGAGAGTGGCTCTTGGAAGGCTAAATCAGCAAGAATACTCAACCCATGTTTAGATACTTGCTTGTGACTGCCCTGCAAGCCTGCCCTTGATAAGTGGGTTAAGAAGGATGTAGCCCTATAAGTAGGGCTTTAAATGGGCACATCGTTGTGTACACTATAGAAAATTGTATTTTTTAAATGGGTAATTTACACGTACTAGAAAAGTATTACAGTAAAACCTTGGATTGTGATTGACTTGGTCTGCGAGTGTTTTGCAGGATGAGCAAAAATTTTTAATAAATTTTAACTTGATAAACGAGTGAGATCTTACAATACAACTAGTACTTACATGCTTTGTCTGCTGAGAGTCACTTGATCACAACTGAGCTGATGGTTCTTCTCTCTCTCGTGCTGTGGGATTGTGGGTAATTGTCTCCCATGCTCAGTCTCAGTTGGCGTGCCTCACTTGTATAGTCAACATCCATATGAGCATATACTGCTTATTATAGCATTGTGACCACATATGTGTGCACAAAGAATTTTTTAATTTTGTGTGCAAGCAGTCCATCTGTATACCGACAATGCAATGTCACATTTCCACGATATCCTCAAAAGGAGGCAAAAGCAACTGTCATTGGATAAGTTCCTTGTTAAATTCGCAAAAAAAGAAAAAGATTCCAGTGAGCCAACAGATAGCAGTGATTTCGTTAGTTAAGTGAATTGTGAAAGTTGTCCTACACAATAACCCTCTTCTTCCTCTCCTTTCTCGTCTCTCTCACACCAGCCACAATTCTTTTCAAAGGAAAAGTTCAGGGGCCTCATGCATAATGCCGTGCGTAGAATTCACACTAAAGCCATGGCATATGGACAAAAGTGTAAATGTTCGTACACATAAAAAAATCCAGATGCATAAATCTGTGTGTTCACCAACTTCCATGTTCTTCCACTCCATAAATCCTGGTCAGCATGAATAGTAACGCACATGCACGCACCTGCTGCCACTCCCCAAACTCCTCCCAGAATTACACCACTTTGAATATGCAAATCAATATAAATAGCTCAGCATTCTGTGAAAAAGCAATGGCAAAATCACAGGGGAAAATAAAAGAATTTCAGCGAATACCAAGTGGAGGCAAGGAAAAACATACTATTTGTTGGTTTAAACAGTGATATAAACAACAAAAGGAAGTTGATCAAGTGACATAGAATGTCGGAGAAACTCAAAAGCTCAAGTTCACAAAGTCGCACAGTGCCCGAAATAAAAAAGAAGTTGTCAGATATCAAAGTTGCTGTGAAAAGGCGAGTCATAGCCCACCGTCTGAGTGTCATATGAAAGCTTATTAGGGTACAGAGAAAAGAAAAAAAATAGGGACACAGTGGGGAAAAAAGCTTGAAATGTCAACTTTAATCTCGAAATTTCCACTTTAATCACATAGTTTATTTTGTCATTAAAGTAGAACATCATAAACTTCATCGTTAAATCGTTTAATTTACTAGTTTCTCAAATACCATTGTAACTAAAGTAACACGTTAAATACTTTGTATTGTGTGTGTTCTTCTATGTGCTGTATGTGTGTGAATCACTATGTGCTTCTTAAACGGGCTTTCTCTTCCTCTGACAGGACACAGAATCCATTATATTCATGATATTACAGCTCTCTGAATAATTTAAATACTGAGATGTATACTAGTAATAATTTTCATGATGATAGGGATTAAAGCATGTTATTAAACATGGGAACACGGTGTCGCAGTGATAGTGACGAGCTGGCACCTCGTCCAGAGATTGTTCCTGCCTCACGCAAGATGCTTGCTGCGCTATGCGCGACCAAAGCAAATGCGCGATGAAATAATTTATTGCAGCAGTACTGTCTCTTTCAAATGTACTAACCTCCAATTCCTGTCCTTCCTTTTCTTTCTCCACATACATAATCACCACACAATCAGCTCTGTAATAAATGTAAAGCTATCTGTAAGCTTAGAACACCGATTCTTCAAAACTTTTCAGGAACATTGAAATATCTTCGTAGTACATGTTTAATTATCCTATCCATCTATCCTTCCAGTGTCGCGCCAGCCCCAGCAAGAATACAATACAATACAATACAGTTTATTTTTGTATAGCCCAAAATCGCACAGGAAGTGCCGCAATGGGCTTTAACAAGCCCTGCCTCTTGACAGCCCCCCAGCCTTGACTCTCTAAGAAGACAAGGAAAAACTCCCAAAAAAACCTAGTAGGGAAAAATGGAAGAAACCTTGGGAAAGGCAGTTCAAGAATACAGCACAAGGCAGGAACAATCCATGAACGGGGCACTAGCTCCTTGCTAGCGCTGTGACACCGTGTCCTCACATGTTTAATTATTAAAACTATAGATTATTTAAATGAAGTTAAAGTTTTATCTGTATAATATAATAAACATATTTTGCTGCATTTCATCCTAAAAATGATATCGTCACCATATGTAAATACACACTTTATAAAGTGGCTCAGGTTGTGCAATATTATAACTGTAGTGCAAGTTTACAGTGAGGTAATTGTACTTATAAGTACAAACAGTTCTACAATGAGCACTGGATGGACTGATTGATTGCATTTATAGTTCTTGGGATGAAACTGTTTCTGAACCACGAGGCCCGTACAGGAAAGGCTCTGAAGCATTTGCTGTATGAGAGCAGTTTAAATAGGCAGCATGGCTGAGGCAGCGTGTGCTTGATGCTGTATACCGATAATTCTCTTTCCGTTCAGCTGCTGTAGAGCTGTGATTCCACACTCAGATACAGTAATATAAATACTCTGAGTGGTGCAGTGAGAGTAATATGGAAAAAGATGATCCACTGTGGCAACTCCTATTGGGAGCAGCTGAAAGAAGGAGAAGAAGGTGCAGTGAGAGTAACAACGCTAAAGCAGCTATGATATTTGGAATAGTTTGGCTATTCCGTGGACCATTATATTGTTACAGGTTAATTACAATCAGATGCCTTAAACTAATAAACAATATGTGGTTAATTTCTGTGTATATGATAAAGCTGCGTCAGGGATGTGAATCTAAAAAAGAAAGGGAAACCACACTTGAACAAAAGCACTGCTTTGACGCTGGGTGCCACCAGTTTGCAAAACCGAGGGGAGAACTTGCGTATGCCAGGGTTTGAGCTACCGTGAAAATGTGTGTGGTTTTATGCCAAGTTTAGGTTTTATACATCGCGATTTGAGTGTGGAAATGGGAGTACGCAAAATTGAGTTTTGAAACGAATCATCTGAGTTACCATTATTTCTTATGGGGAAATTCACTTTGATATACAAGTGCTTTGGATTACAAGTACATTTCTGGAACAAATTATGCTTGCAAACCAAGGTGCCACTGTATAAGCACATGAGAAAGCAAGCATTGTTTTATATTAAGCATTAAGATGCAAGAGTTAGCATTAAAAAGACTTATGCCTACATATTCTTTATTATTTTGTATGAGCCAGAAAACACTAGTTTCTCATAAGCCAAAGGTCAGACGTGCTAGAGAGCTGAAGATTGGAAATGTAAACTCTTTGGATGTAAATCATGGTAGCAAGCCCTGAGATGATAGGGGGAGAGAATAGCCCTTATCAAACAGATAAGATGGACAGAGCAGGATTTGACATCCCCTCTACTAAGAATTATTGGTGGAATTAATTAGAAGCAAGAATAGAGCAACAGAAGTCAGATAAGGAAGAATAATGGCTGAAATTATAACAATTGTAATAAAAGTAAAAGGTGCCCATTGCTGGAGGCTCATTGTTCCATCTGAGTTGTCTGTATATGCACCATACAATAAAGCCTGATTCTGCTGTCTGTCCTGAGTCTCCGGGTGCCTTCATTGAGGCTGACAGTGCCTGCATCAGTTTGCTTCAACAAGGGTAAACCCCCCCCCACCACCACGTTCTTCGATGTCACATTCTAATTTCATCCTGCTCTATTCTCCAAAGGGTGGGGAGTGGGACTTAAATGACATGTAAAATGTATAACACATCCCAAGGACGACTAAGACGGCAACAACACAGTGTGCCACCAGTAATTTGGTTCCACTTCAAGCACTTCCTATAACGTTGGTTGAGTTCTTATTGCATGCTATGGGTCTGTTCAATATTCTCTTTCACTTAAGCACACACATGCATTATATAATCCATCCCCCTCAAAATGAAATGTACCCCTGGCAACATCGAGGTCAAAGTAAAGAGAATTAAAGTGTGCAGATGGCCTCCTTTTAAAATGGATATATGACAATTATGTTTTGCTTTTTGCTTTTTTCTCTTTGAAACAACATGGATACACTACTTTGCAATATTCATGTAATCTCAAGACATGGATTAATACTTCATAACATTTTTGGCTTGGAAGATGGACATATTTGGCAGGTTGTAAGGCTTTTTCTATCATTTATGGACCCATGGACCATCCAGCCCCATTGTAGACTGAATGTATACAAGGTATTACTAAAATGT
Source organism: Erpetoichthys calabaricus (assembly GCF_900747795.2). NCBI lineage: Eukaryota > Metazoa > Chordata > Cladistia > Polypteriformes > Polypteridae > Erpetoichthys > Erpetoichthys calabaricus. Next base: position 48,423,436 of record NC_041400.2, read on the forward strand.
ATTAAAGACAAAACACATTAGACCACAATTTTATGTGGCAAATTAATATATACAATGGGAAGAAATAACTAAGCAAGTAAGATAAAATACTGAACATCTGCTTTAAAATTGGAAAAAAATCTAATTCTCCTCATGAGGACCTCTTCAAGCTCTTTCAGAATCTGGAAAGATATCATTAATATAATTCTAAAGCAAACATGCCTGGCCTTTTTCTGCTTACTGTTTTAACATTGGGAAGGAAAATTATTTTTTCTATATACCATATGTATGTATTTTTTCCATATATCTGTTTTACATCAGGTTTTGTATGCATGTTGTCAGAGGATATCTTCATGGCTTCTGTCACAAGATGTAATTCCACCTGCATCTTCTCCTCTTTTACCATCAGATCCAAAGATCACAGATTGATGGACCTGAGCCCCTGTGAATTCTCAAAGCGTTAGAAATGTTTTTATCCCTTTGCTCTGATCTGTGCCTCTCCACAATTTAACCACAGAGGTCTACAGAGAGTTCCTTGAACATCTTGGCTGTTTTTCTCCTAATGTGCAGTCTGAATTGTTGAACCTCATATACACAGGTGTTTGCCTTTCTAAATGATGTCAAATTAATTCAGTTTGCCAGGGGAGGACTTCAGTCAAGTTCTAGTCACATCTCAAGGGGAATTAAAGCAAACAGGACACACCTGACCATGATTTGGAGAGTCACAGCAAGGGATCTGAATACTTACGTATATATATGGGAGAGTGCAATTTTAGGAGTTTTAATACATTTTTCTGAAAATATTATTTCAGTTTGTCATTGTGGGTTATTAATTGTATGTTAATGGGGAATTAAAATAAAGTGTGCAGAAAGACAAGGGGTCTGAATACTTTCTAAATACCACTGTATGTCCAGTTGTATTGTGCCATCAGTCTTTCTGATCCCGGGAAAACTTTTCAACAGGAATGAGATGCACAATTGAGACCCCTACCAGTGGCAGAAGCTGCAGCTTTCTTTTTTGGATGCAAACTATGTTTGCATATACATACATATTGTAGTCATTTTGAATTGTATACTAGGATGTAACTTTCACTTGCTGCCCAGTGCGCATCATTCCACTCACATTTCTAATAGTTGCAAAATATCGACAATGCTTTAAGTATGGTTTTCACAAACTATTGTAGCATATTTACAATCAAACAGCAATTCAAAAGCGGCTGTATAACTTAAATAATGACAATTACATTCAATTATGCAATGCACAGAATCTGAACCATACAATGGCATGCAAAAATATTCAATTCCCTTGAAAGTCATCATAATGATCTGCATGACAAAAGATTTGTACACATGTTTGTCCATTCAGTATTTTAATGTGAACCCTTATGCTGTAACAGTACATTTCCAAAGTCAAAATAAACCATTTTCTGTAGATATTTAGCTGAAGAAGAAAAACTCAAAAGTTATTCTTTACATAAGTGTTTAAACCTCTGTGCTTTGGAAGCTGCAGATTTACACAAATGACAAATTAATCACAAAGTCACAAAGGTGACAGTCATTTGACAAACATAATTAAACATATAATGTACTTGAGGGTCCTTTATATCTCTCTGTATATAAAATGTACCTTTTGTAAGGGCCGTAGTCTTTGTTGGACAATCACTGCAAAAATGAAGACAAAGGAGAATTTTGCTGATTTGACAAAGTCATTGAAATGGTTACAAAAAATATCAAACAGTCTGAGTGTCCCATTGAGCACTGTTAGACCCATCATCAGAAAGTGGAAGGTTCATCACAGCATCCAGACTCTTACTAGAACAGCCCATCCCTCAAAACTAAACATCAGAGGAAGATGTCGACTGGTGAGAGAGGCTACTAAAAATCTAACCGACACTCTCAGAAATCGGCAATGCTCTTTGGCTAAAACTGGAGTAAAGGTGTAGGGGTCCACAAATTAAAGAGTTCTCCATGAAACAGGGGTAGCAAGAAAGATGCCACTCCTTAGGAAGGTCCACAAAAAAGCACATACAGTATGCTACAAAGCTTGAGAAAGATCCAGTTAAAATGTGGGAGAAGGTTTTATAATCAGATGAGACCCAAATAGAACATTTTACCCAAACTTTAAAGAGGTAAGTGTGGCATACAACTAACACTGCCCATGCCTCAAGAAACACCATACCTATGGTGAAATATGGTGGTGGGAGCATCATCCGATGCTTTTCATGTGCTGGGACTTGGAATCCTGTCAGAGTTGAAGGGACAATTGATGGACACAAATACTACACAATATTGCAGGAGAACTTGTTCCCGTGTTCTGTGAACCTTCAGCTCAGGAGAAGATTCATCTTTCAACGTGACAAGCATGACCCTAAGCATAAGGCCAAAGAGACACAGGAATGGCTCAGAACCAGAAAGGTGAATGTTTTGGAATGGCCAAGTCAAAGCTCTGATCTTAACCCTATTGAGAATCTGTTGCACTATTTGAAAGAAAACTGCAGTCCAGAAGAGCCATTCCACCAGCCGAGAGGATCTCTAGAAATTCTGCCAGGAACAATGGGGAAGAGTCACTACTGACTAATGTGCAAAACCTGGACATATTTACCCCAAAAGCATTAAAGCTGTCATTGCAGCAAAAGGCTTCTCAACAAAGTATTAATGTGTAGGGTTTGAATGTTTATGCAAACACTAACTTCTGAGTTGTTCTTCTTCAGCTAAATATCTACAGAAAGTGGTTTATTCTGACTTTTGGAAATGTATTGTTACAACACAAGTGTTCACATTAAAAATGCTGAATTGATAAATACGTGTGCAGCTCTTTTGTCAGGCAGATAATTATGATGACTTTCAAGTGGATTGAATACTTTTGCACACCACTGTAATGTAATTCTGGTCTGCTATGGCTTGACACACAGTATCTCTTGTTTTTTTTTTTAAAGAGAAGATACAGTATTTCTATTTAGTATTCTTACTGATTTGTACCATTCATATATGTAACTCAAATATTGTTCAGCTGCTAAAAAGACCACCACATATTCTGCTTTATTTTCTTTTATTTTGCATCAATGAAATAATACTTCAGACAAATAGGATGGTCCATTTATTTTTAAAAACTATCACATTGTAAACCATACATCCCATCATTAATCAGAGACACTCAGTCTGCAGATGTTACACTCTTCTTTGTGACTTTCTGAACCATGTTAGAAGTTTGAAATTATTCTTTCTTGAGGTTCCTTAAATATTATAAGTGTGGCCTGTAACCAGTACGGGGTGCCAACAAGCCCCAAACCCCAGACACAATCGCACCCAATGCAATCACGGGTTCAAACATTGTCCCTTTTATTAATCACAGTACCTTAAAAACAGGTGATCACATTCAAAATACCAAAAACCTACAAGTATGGCTTCTCCTCTCTCCTTTCACTCCTATGAATATGTTTGTCCACTGACTCTCTGGGCAAGGCCGAGTGGATTCTTTTGTCTTAGACCTGGGAGTCCTTTCCATGATAGGACATGGTCCATTGGAAGCACCTCCAGGTCAGATGGAAGTCCCATAAAATAGGGATTATCCATCTCTGTAGTGCCCTCTGATGGTACCCAAGGGTCCCAACAGGGTTGCACCCCGGAAATCCAATTCCCAGCCTGCCCTGTGGGTATCCTGTGGTGTACTGAAGCCCAGAGATAAAGGATCCATACATTGTTGTCTCCCTCGGTCCTTCCACTTTATTAGCCTCCTGGCCAAGTAAAGGGTCCTGCTTCATCCCAGCCAGAAAGCCCGTCCATCCATTTTCCTTCATTATGGCGCCTCATCCCCTTTGAGATGCCTGTCTACCCAATGTGGTACTCACAGGGAATAATTGAGGAGTGCCTCAGTCCATTGCCTCAGATTGGCTCTAGTGGGTTGTTGGTGTGTGAGTGTGGTTACCCAGAAATGGACTCTGGTTTGTTCCTGGTCAGAGCACTATGCTAGCTTAGATAGGCTATGGCACCCTCCACAACCCCAGTCTGGATTAAACAGGTTAGGAAATAACATGATACTTTGTGTTAGTGGAACCAATTGAACCTCGATTGAAGGACTATGCTACTTCAAGCAAGACACATTCATCAAAGTTTCAGTTTCATAAGTCTGCTTCAGGGAGTACCCTCCCCTGTGTTTAATACCAAATAGGTGGGTAAACATGACCAATTGTACACCCCAGTGATACACTCTGAAAATGTGAGGATAGCGCATGGCGCAACCTGACAAGTGGTGCATCCTGTTAGCCTCCATCATATTTGCATCCATTGCAAGAATATTCACTGTGCATCTGCCAGGGAGACCAAATAAGACCACTTCATTGTCCTTTATAAGTGGAATTCTTATACAATCTTGCGTAGGTGGCATGGTTCATGAGGTCCCCGCCGTGAGTTTGCCGTTTCCACAGTTATCTTCACGCTACAATAAACCACATATTTTGTATTTCACAGAAGGTTTGACTGTCTGTCTTTCCATCCTAGGAGTGAGGAGGTGAATATCCAAAAAAACCTGATGCCACATCACTACTAGGGACACACGATACGCTCAAGTCTAAAGTGTCTCACACGGTTATGGCCATCATGGATGTCAAGGTTATCTAAAAAGCACATGTCATAAAGAAAAGCACTCAGCTGTCTACAACATTAGGCGGGTCTGAAAGTGCATAGGTGGATGGATTTCTTCCGTTTTTTCTTTTTTGTGTTGCAGTTGACATTACTTTTTTCACAAAGCCTTATTTTCCCAATGCCAGCAAACAGGCCCACATGGCCGAAAATTCTGCTACTGCCATTTGACATGTTAATATTAAAATGTGATTTTCTTAATAATTAAATCCTCCTCTCATTTTGCTGGCACATTACATTTTGAATGCCTTGTATTGAAAGTGCAGGGCTTTCAAAGTGTTTGTGTACGGCATTGGCTCCGAACAAGATGAAGCCTGACAAATACTAACAAATTCTCCTTAATAACAGGGCTTTGTGAAGCAGACAATAGAGCAACACTGTACGAAATTATTTTTCAAAAGGAAACATACACAATACGAAGAAAAAGAAAACGAGAACGTGAAGAACGGAAGCCATTCAGCAGCTCGCTTACTTAGTAGTCGCACCCCCACTCCCAACCCCCACACTTTCTACTAATGCCTTATCTCCCACAAACCACCCTGCTTCAGCGTGCAAGATGAAACAGTAATGAGATGTCCATCTGGGTACCTGGGCACTGCTCCAAAATGAACTGTGAACACGTGAGGCTCTCTTTCTGCCCCCACATTGGCTGCAGATCCTGACAGCTCCAGGCACGGGCTTTCAACAAATGTGCAAACCTTCTGTTCAGCTGGCAAATATTTGTCTTCCTAGTTTAATAATAATAATAATAATTATACACTTTATTTATATACCACCTTTCCTATGCTTAAAGTGGTACGCAGAAATTCAAAATGAACAACAGGGCATACATAACATTGTCTACAAATAATATCAACATAAAACAGTAAATAAAGATGAATGCAAGAAACACAAAGCTTTGAAATAGAATAAGAGATAAAAAACTGGAATAATAACACAAAATATACAAAAATTCTTCTAGAAAGTCTGGACAAATAATATTTGTGATACAAATACAATCATCTGGAACACCTGAATGAAGATGGTGTGGGAAACTATGTATGATGTTGTGAGAAGAAGGACTGACTGATTCAGTCATTTAATTAATTTTTGGTTTTGGCAATGCCAGTAATTAATTAAATAATTTGGTAAAGGTTCTACTTCATTTTCGAGAGGTTTCCAGCCATCACGCTTATATCAAGGTATATCATTAAGACAGCTCTTAGACAAGCATCGAGAAAAACAGAAAGGTTTCTCGATATGGAGAAGGCTCGTGATAGTGTGGCACATCAAGAGAATGAGTGGTGCATGAGAGAGAAAGGAGTGCACTATATAAATAAAATGTATTATTATTATTATTATTATTACTAGAGAAGTACACTGGCATGCAAAAGTCTGGGCATCCTTGCTTAAAATGTTTGTTACTGTGAATAGTTAAATGAGCAGAAGATGAACTGATCACTAAAATGCATAAAGTTAAAGATAACACATTTATTTAATATTTTAAGCAAGATTACATTTTTATTTCCATCATTCACAAGTACAAAATACCAAAAAAATGAAAAAGGCCAGAAGCAAAAGTTTGGGCACCTGACATGGTCATTACTTAGTAAGACCCCTTTGGCAAGTATCACAACTTGTGAATGCTTTTTGTAAATCAGCTAAGAGTCTTTCAGTTCTTACTTGCGATATTTCCATCCATACCACATTCAGTTTAGGACAAGTAGTCTACCTGAAGCTAATTAAGCATGTTCGGGCCTGGTCAATACTTTGATAGGAGACCAACCATGGACTAGCTAGTGTTGCTGCTGAAGGATGTGATGGTGAGTCCAGTAGGGGGTACTTACCCTGTGGTCCATATGTAGGTCCCAATGCCCCAGTGTAGTGATGGGACACTGTGCTGTAAAAAGGGCACTGTCCTTCTGATGACATGTTAAACCGAGGTCCCGACTCTGTGCGATCCCTGGGCATCTCTTGTAAATAGAAGGGTGTACTACTATCTCCTAGCTAAATTGCCCACTGCAGCCTAGTCATTCTGGCCCCCTAATCATCCCCTGTATCTTATTGGCTTACCCCTTCAACATCTAAGTTCAGCCTGACACCCAATGTTGAACCAGCCATTTTAATCAGTTTGTTTAGACCAGGGGTCCCCAACTCCGGTCCTGGAGGACCACCGTGGCTACAGGTGTTCATTCTTACCCTTTTTTTTAAAGAGTGCCCTGTTTGTGCTGCTAATGAACTTCTTGTGAATTCACTTTAATTGAATTGCTTTTTAAAAATTTGCTCCCCTGAATTTCTTCATCTTTCCTCTTTATTGCTTCATTTCTTTCCTTAAATGGCACCCAAACAGAAATGAAATGTGAAGTGAGGGATCCAACAGAAGACCAACTAAGTGAGGGCCTCAAACTCCAACCAATTTCTTGTCACCTGTTCTTTAATTTCTTGGCTTGTTGCTGCTCTCGTGATGCATTAGCAGACATTTCTGATATTGTTGATTTTCTCTTTCTAAGAGCACTGTTAAAATGTTTTGGGGACCTGAGCAGATCAACATCCCTAAGAGTTTCATCTTTCTTTATTTTCAGATATTGTATGATGGACACCAGTTGTTTTGGAACATTTTGTATCTCATTATTGTTTGGCTGCTAATTAAGGAAAAAGAAACAATTAAGGGGTCTGAGTCTTCAAGAGCAAGTAAATAAAATTAATTCAAAAGATGTTAATTAGCAGCAAAAACAGGTCACTCATTAAGAAAAGGGTTAGAATGAAAATCTGCAGCCATGGTGGTCCTCTAGGATCGGAGTTGGCAACCCCTGGTTTAGACCAGGGTAGACCAGAAGTTCTTCGTTGTTCCTCTGAATTGCTTCATTTCTTTACTTAAACAGAACTGAAATGTCAAGTGAGTGAGCCAACAGAAGGCCAACCATGTCAGGGCCTCAATCTCCAACCAATTTCACTCCATTCCAGTTGCTTAATTAGGAGCTGATTCTTGTTAATTAAACCCATTCTTTAATTCCATGGCTTGTTGCTCTTCTCATTGTGCAGTAATATAAATTTCCAAAATTGAGACACAGTTTGCTGGTCATGTTTGGCTCATTTTGTATCTTATTATTGTTTGGCAGCTAATTAAGGAAAAAGAAACAATTAAGAGGTCTGAGTCTTCAAGAGCAAGTCAAATAAAATTAATTCAAAAGAGTTTAATTAGCAGCAAAAACAGGTCACTAATTAAGAGAAGGGTTAGAATGAAAACCTGCAGCCACTGGGGCCCTCCAGGATCAGAGTGGGGGATCCCTGGTTTAGACTGTTGGCATTGACCTGCACTAATGTCACGTCCTCAGCACACTATCATATAGAAAATTACACTGGTCACTACAGACTGGTAAAAAAACATGTAGGAGGGGCTGCATACACTAAGCAGCTTCAAAATCCTTAGGAAATGGAGACGAATCTGACCCTTCTTGTATACAGCCTCTGCATTGGTATTCCAGTCAAGCCTGTTGTTCAGATGCACCATGAGAAACTTATATGTCCTCAACAACTCTGCATCTTCTTTATCAAAGAGAACTGGGAGACAGAGTAGGCTTGACCCTCCTGAAGTCTACAATTATCTCCTTTGTCTTACTGATGTTGAGCTACAGGAATGCGTTCTTATAGAATTGCAGCTCCTACTTATTCCTTTCCAGTAATCACAATGGAGACTACACAAGAAATATGGTACAAAAGACTGGGGGGATATCTGTAACTTGCTTTAAAATCAGCTGTCACTCCTGTGTATATACATATGTACATTATTACTGTATAACACAATGCATTATATAATACCAACCGAAGAGAAGCCTTTTGACAACACGATTGTGTTACAGTTCTCTTCTTCTTTGATGATTGTATGTCCATCTTCAGAGGAGTTGGAGGCATTTCTTTTAGGAAAATGATTGATGAGATGATATTCCATCTTTCAATTTTTCAGGCTTGGCTCAAATAGTTTGTGACAGTTTATATTCATATACTTTCCACTGTCCAGTATTACAGTCTATATGGATTAGGCTATATTCTACCAATTTAGCAAATTCAGTGAGTCTCTCTGACCAATACTATTTATGGATTAGGTTCCTTTCCACCAATTTAGCACATTCTGCTTTAGATGCTTTAAGTTTCTTCTGTCAGATTTGAAGAGTGCAGCTGTTCTTGTCACTAAGGTTGCATCTTATGATCCCCACATTGTTACAGCCACCAGGAAAAAGTCGTTAACCTCTAGCGAGACTTATCCAGTATATTACAGAAATGTACAGTATATATGTATGGATAGATAGATTTACTTTATTTGTCCCCAAAGGGAAATTAGAACTTTACAAAAGCTTGAAAGAGAGAGAGAGAGAGAAAGATAAAATAAAAAAGAAAAAATACAGAGAGAGCTCCTGTAAAAGGCTGCCGCTTGTATTGAAGCAAAATTATGTTCATTAGAAGAAAACCAGGCTCACAGATCACACCATCACATTGATCATCAGTGCCTTTTCAACTCTGGTTACACATTTAAAAATATGGCATGCGACTATTAAATTGATACAAACAGGCTGTTACAGTAGAAACAATTACTTTTTTTGTGTAGTGCATTGTTTTCTGTGGGGTGAGACACTGATTTCATGCATGTTCTGACTGAGACAATTTTGAAATGTCAGTTACTCTCACCAGTACATCACTGCAATGCACGCAGAAAGCAGCAGACACAGAGTGTAATGACATGGACAAAGTCAAGAACAGAAAGGGCAAATTCCTGTGTTCTATAGTAACAAAGCAGATACAGCTATAGTTCATTACCTTACCTAAGTATGTTTTTAAAATATTTCTGTTTTACTTGAATATAAAATTTTCTGTCTGCCTTCACTTTTACTTCACTACATTTCCAAACACACATGGCTACTTCTACTCCAAATTTTCCCTCTTTATCAAAAGTTGCTAATGTGAAGAATCTGGGATGGTTTTCTAATGTACACTGTTGGAATTAAAATTCAGTCATCCATGTAATCAAATAATCTTGCTGCAGCCCGCACAGTGGGTGGTGTTAAACATTTGAGGCAGGGCTAAATATTGATAGTGTGATATTAAGCCTTTAGGAAATTAGACAATTAGCTTCTGATAGCCAATTAGCCTAACAGGAGTCAACATGTAGATGTATGTTAAGGCCTGCCATCAAACTCACTGCCTCTTTGCTTGACATAATGGGAAGAATCTAAAGAAACCAGCCAAGACCTCAGAAAAACAATTGTGGACCTCCACCATAAATCTGGTTCATCCTTGGGAACAATTTCCAAATTCCTGAAGATTCCATGTTCACCTGTACAAACAATAATACACACTTATATACACCATGGGACCATACTGCCATCATACTGCTCAGGAAGGAGACGCATTCTGTCTCCTAGTGAAGAACACACTTTGGCACAAAAAGCACAAATCATTCCCAGAACAACAGCAAAGGACCTGGTGAAGATGCTGGAGGAAACGGGTAGACAAGTACCTATATCCACAGTAAAATTAGTCCTCATGTCGACATAGGCTGTTCAGCAAGGAAGAAGCTACTATTTGAAATCTGCCATAAGAAAGCCAGACTGCAGTTTGCAGTGGCACTTGGGGACAACTTACCTTCTGGAAAAACGTCATCTGATCTGATGAATCCAAGATCAAACTGTTTGGCCATAATGACCATTGTTATATTTGGAAAAAAAGGGTGAGGCTTGCAAACCAAAGAACAACATCCCAGCTGTCAAGCATGGGGGTGGGATCATCATGTTGTGGGGGTGCTTTGCTGCAGGAGGGATTGGTGCACTCTATAAATTAGATTGCATCATGAGGAAGGAAAATAATGTAGATCTACTGCAGCAACATCTCAAGAGCTCAGCAAGGAAGTTGAAGCTCACTCACCAAAGGGTATTGCAGATGGACAATGACCCCAAGCATACCTCCAAAGTTGTGTGGAATGGCTTAAGGACAACAAGGTCAAGGTTTTGCAGTGGCCATCACAAAGCCCTGATCTCAATCCGATTGAAAATTTGTAGGCCGAGCTGAAAAAGCGTGTGTGATCAAGGAAGCCTACAAACCTGTCCCAGTTACACCAGTTCAGTCTAGAGGAATGCCAGAATAAATTGCCAGAATTCCAGCAATTTATTGTGAGAAGCTTGTGGAAGGCTACCCTAAAGGTTTGGCTCATATAAGCAATTTAAAGGCAATGCTACCAAATATTAACAAAGTGTATGTACACTTGTGACCCACTGGAATTGTGATATAGTCAATAAAAAGTGAAATGTGAACATTGTTGGAGAAAATTACTTAAACGATACGGCAAACTTATAGTTGAATTTTGGGAGGCAAATAGACATGTTAATACAGAAAACTCTAAGCAAATATTAGGAAGAAGTGTTACCTGTGGTGTTGAAGGTAAGATGAGCAAACCAGTCTGCTGAAATGCGGGCTTTTGGGAACCTTGTTATGTAACATGTACCTCATAAGCAGCTTAAAGCAACTTTTAGTTGACAGAAGAGCAAGGCCAAGGGTAAATTCTCATTCATCTGCTTTTTGGCTATTGTCAGCTCCTAAAAAATACACCAAACCACGGTAAAAAAACAAAACACCACATAGTTTGATGTAGATGTATATATAGCTGTGGATAGGGTCGGACATGAGAAAGACAATATGCTGTAAAAATGGAGGAATGATGTGGGTTAAGGTATTGTGAGATATGGCCGGCCATTCATCTTGGCCAATACCTCCAGGCTGCCAGATGGAGCCCTCCTTGCAGCATGGAGGTGCCCCGAATGCCAGCAGGTAATTATGAACAGTGGACTTTTAATGCACAGCCCTGCTGGATACCATGGGGGCCACCAGGAGTCGCTGCAGGGAGGCCCAGGGACTGTTATTTGCCCTATAACCCGGAAGTGTGTCTTAGTCACAGCGACAGAGGGAATGACGTACTTCTGGGATAAAGAAGAAGAGTTTTTACCTGACCCGGAAGTGCTGGATAATCACATCGACTGAGGGCTCAAAAGCACTTCCGGGTCATGGACTATAAAGGACTGTGGGAAATCCCAGACAGACGAGCTGAGTTGGGAGGCAGGGTGACTAAGCGTCTGGGAGTGGAGGATTGTGTATTGTTTATTGAGTATTGTGGAGTGTAGGGTGCTTTGTGCACATTATTGTACAAATAAATCAAATATTTGGACTTTTATCTGGTATTTGGCGTATTGTCAGAGGGTTCAAGGGGACGATAGTGCCCCCAATCTGTCACAGTATATAAGAACATTGTACATGCTATGAAAAGACAATTTATGAAGATGCACTGAAAACAAAATGCTGCCAAAGAGGTAGAGTGCAGCACCAAGTATGAAATAAAAATGCAAATGGGCCATGCTTGCTTCATTATGGCACATCACTTTAAGGAACGCCTTATTTGGATTAAGAAGTATTGACCCTTTAAATTTCACGGACATCTCTCTCCTGGTTATACCGAGCCAAAGCATACTGTTTCAGACACAGATTTGAATTGTTCAGGTTGTATCTTTTCTTCTACTTTTGACTTCTAATATTCAATGCCTTCTTTTTCTGCAAATAAATATAAGTCATAATTAAGTTAAAGTTTGAATATTTCCTCACTGAAACTTGCCTTGTTTATTGATATCATCTACCCTCATTGTGCTTCTTTGAGTGATTTGTCACTTGTTAAACTCTTTCAGAAGTAGCGCTCTGGCTTTGCTGTAGTGTTTCTTTTATGTGTGTTAAGGTGCGAGCCGTGCTTGTTCTGTTAGAATTGTGCAGCCCTTTCATGGGTAATGAAGAAGCCAGCTTCTAACTCTGCTAAGGTTTTGAAACTGAGGTCACTGGCCATTAGTGTACTGTTTGCTCAGCCTCTTCATGGGAACTACCTTGGGGCAGCAATCCCTTGGCCCCTGTAAAGGTATTCTTGTTTGTTCTGTTGTGAAACTAAGGACTCCAGCCTTGGCCATATTGCTTGATTTGACTTGTGTCAAATGTGCACCTAGCATGTGTCTGAGTGTCATATCCTTCTTAGCTGATGCTGTTATTTTATTATTCACTACGATAAATACATTTTTTGTTATTTTATTTAACGCTTAAGAGAAAATTTTATATTTTATGGTATAATCATTTTTCTATATTTTGCTTAGTACTAAGTTTCCTCTTGATGTACCCAGCTGGATTATAAATTTAGACCATTATTTTACAAACCATGAGAAACAGGATAAACATGAAAAAACTGAAACGTCTCTTAAGAAAAGAATAATAATAATACATTTAAAAAGTCACGTACACCCTAAGCTAACAGGACTATCAATCAACCTAGTGGACAGGGTTAAATTATGGTCATTTAAGGTATCAATGTTTGTCATATCCCATTAGCAACTGGGTGTAACCAATCATGTTAAAAGTTTTCTGATTATGTAATGAATTCCTTTTTTTAAGTAGTGACCTAATCAATGAATTGTATAAATATAGCGCAGGGGACACTTTTTTCTTTGCAAAAACACATACTAATAGGTTGTTTGCCACTTGCAAGATTTAGATAAAGAATAATGATAGATAGATAGATAGATAGATAGATAGATAGATAGATAGATAGATAGATAGATAGATAGATAGATAGATAGATAGATAGATAGATAGATAGATAGATAGATAGATAGATAGATAGATAGATAGATAGATAGATAGATAGATAGATAGATAGATAGATAGATAGATACTTTATTAATCCCAAGGGGAAATTACACATTCTCCAGCAGAAGCATACTGATACAATAAACAATATTAAATTAAAGATTGATAATAATGCAGGTAAAAAACAGACAATAACTTTGTATAATGTTAAATGTTAACGTTTACCCCCCCGGGTGGAATTGAAGAGTCGCATAGTTTGGGGGAGGAATGATCTCCTCAGTCTGTCGCTGAAGCTGCTCTTCTGTCTGGAGATGATACTGTTTAGTGGATGCAGTGGATTCTCCATAATTGATAGGAGCCTGCTTAGCACCCGTCGCTCTGCCACAGATGTCAAACTGTCCAGCTCCATGCCAACAATAAAGCCTGCCTTCCTCACCAGTTTGTCCAGGCGTGAGCTGTCTTTCTTCTTAATGCTGCCTCCCCAGCACACCACCGCGTAGAAGAGTGCGCTCGCCACAATCGTCTGATAGAACATCTGCAGCATCTTATTGCAGATGTTGAAGGACGCCAGCCTTCTAAGGAAGTATAGTCGGCTCTGTCCTTTCTTACACAGAGCATCAGTATTGGCAGTCCAGTCTAATTTATCATCCAGCTGCACTCCCAGGTATTTATAGGTCTGTACCATCTGCACACAGTCACCTCTGATGATCACGGGGTCCATGAGGGGTCTGGGCCTCCTAAAATCCACCACCAGCTCCTTGGTTTTGCTGGTGTTCAGTTGTAGGTGGTTTGAGTCGCACCATTTAACAAAGTCCTTGATTAGGTCCCTATATTCCTCCTCCTGCCCACTCCTGATGCAGCCCACGATAGCAGTGTCATCAGCGAACTTTTGCACGTGGCAGGACTCCGAGTTGTATTGGAAGTCCGATGTATATAGGCTGAACAGGACCGGAGAAAGTACAGTCCCCTGCGGCGCTCCTGTGTTGCTGATCACAATGTCAGACGTGCAGTTCCCAAGACGCACATACTGAGGTCTGTCTTTAAGATAGTCCACGATCCATGCCACCAGGTATGAATATATGATAATAATAATGATGGACACTTTCTCCTGTTTTATTGCTTAAATCGGGGTATTCCAGTGGTGGGTGTCTTCCACAGTAATCAAAGGTGTTCCGCTGTGACTCTAAGACATTCATCTCCTTCCAGAACAAAACTGGTGTCAAGGTGCTGAATAAAGAATGTTTAAGTTTCTCAGCAATAAGTCCTTGGGTTCCTAGAAAGTTATGCATCTCTTACTTCTGTTCTTTAACTGTCCAAGGCCACACCAAAAATACACCTGTTTTCATAAAACGACTGTCAGTTCACAAAGTTCAACAAGATGGTGATGAATTTTAGCTAAAGTTGAAACTCTGAGTAAAAAGAGATGTGAATTGAAAAAAAAGATCTGTGTCAAGAAGGATCCTTGGGCATGATGAAATGGGTGTAACGCCGCCAAGATAAAGTCAAAAAGCAGGCTTGGACCTAAAATGTCCATCCAAGACTAAGTTCACCCAGTCCAGCTTACCCCTTACTGCAATCTGCTGATTTAGGCCTAGCAGGCCCCAAACAGGCAAAGCTAGCAAAGTAATTAGAAAAGTCCCAAAATATAGCAAAAACACCCACAAGACCATAAACCCTGTCTAGCAGACAGAAGGGAAAGCAAAGGACAAACAGCAAGTGACAACTAAATGCTCAAAAAAGCCTTAAAGGCGATCCTAATGCAAACAAGTCCCAAACCACAAACCAGAAAATAAAATCTTTAAGACTTAATATTTATAAAACTTCTAACAAACACAATGACCTCCTAATCTGAACTCTGTCTCCCCAGATGGAGGGCTCAGGAGTTATGACATCAGGGTGGCCCCACCTCCTGGAGCTCCGCCCACAAAGTGCAAGGAAAGGAGGCAAATTTAAAGTACCCTAAGTTCTTGTCTATAAGCCGCGGCTTATCTAAGGAAAAAAGTTGTGAAAATGAAAAAATAGAATATCGGCTTATACATAAATCCGGCTTATACAGTAATCCCTCCTCCATCGTGGGGGTTGCGTTCCAGAGCAACCCGCGAAATAAGAAAATCTGCGAAGTAGAAACCATATGTTTATATGGTTATTTTTATATTGTCATGCTTGGGTCACAGATTTGCGCAGAAACACAGGAGGTTGTAGAGAGACAGGAACGTTATTCAAACACTGCAAACAAACATTTGTCTCTTTTTCAAAAGTTTAAACTGTGCTCCATGACAAGACAGAGATGACAGTTCCGTCTCACAATTAAAAGAATGCAAACATATCTTCCTCTTCAAAGGAGTGTGTGTCAGGAGCACAGAATGTCACATAGATAGAGAAAACAATCTCTAGCAAACAAATCAATAGGGCTGTTTGGCTTTTAAGTATGCGAAGCACCGCGGCACAAAGCTGTTGAAGGCGGCAGCTCACACCCCCTCCGTCAGGAGCAGACAGAGAGAGAGGGAGAGTTTGTTTTTCAGTCAAAAATCAATACGTGCCCTTCGAGCTTTTAAGTATGCGAAGCACTGTGCAGCATGTCTTTTCAGGAATCAGCTTTACAAAAGATAGCAACGTGAAGATAATCTTTCAGCATTTTTAGACGAGCGTCCCTATCGTCTAGGTGTGCGAACAGCCCCCCTGCTCAATCCCCATACGTCAGGATCACAGATAGTCAGCGCAAGAGAGAGAGAAAAGTAAGCAATCTAGCTTCTCAGCCATCTGCCAATAGCGTCCCTTGTATGAAATCAACTGGGCAAACCAACTGAGGAAGCAAGTACCAGGAATTAAAAGACCTATTGTCCGCAGAAATCCGTGAACCAGCAAAAAATCTGCGATATATATTTAAATATGCTTACATATAAAATCACAATTTAAATGACCGCTACGCGCGCGTGTTGACTCGGCGACGCCCAGAGCAGAAAGAACGCGCTCCGGCCGCGCCATGCGGGGAGTGAGAGAGACGCCAATATCTCACACTCTCTCCCCCCTTAAAGAAATTAAATGGGTGCGAGTGAGACCACTGACCTCCCTCTCTTCTATTAGTTATAGGTTATAGAATGTTCGGCTTATCCATGAGTCCGGTTTATCTATGATAAGATTTTATTTTAAAAATTCGTATGATTTTTGGTCTCCGGCTTATACACGAGTCCGGCTTATAGACAAGAACCTAGGGTAATAGGGCATAATTACAAACATTACAGAATATACATACAAATATGAAAAATAACAATTAAAAATGACAGAAACAATAAAACATAAAATACACAAAAATGCAGACCAATACGTAACAGGATGAAAAGATTAACAAAATGAAGAGTGAGTTTAGATATGGAAAAGATCAAAACACTGGTAAGTCAAAAAGGAACTTATCAACAAAAAATCAGAAATTAACAAAGACATCAAAACTTAATTATCAGTATTTCTCTTAACTAACTGCAAACCAAATGCATGATTTTTAAGTGATTTTATCTATATACAGTCATGTTTTATTACGTGCAGGGGTTACATTCCTGAAAAACTTCACAGATACAGAAAATGTGAATACTGAAGCATTGATTGGGGTTAGATTCCAACGGGATGGTAGCCTGAGTGGGGGCACCAGCAGGGGAGATGGGTGTGGTTGCACACGTCAACCCTCCGCTCTCTCCCCTCAAGGCTTGGTAATGATCCTTCCACAAATCTACAGAAAACTTATTATGACTTTTTTTTCCTCTATAGTCAAGTCTAATCATCTTCTAGGTGCTCTTCCAGAGGTGGCAAGCAACCACAGTGGGACCAATCCTAGGACCTTACTAAATCATCCAATCAGTGGTAGCAAGGAGATAATTCTATAAAGGGCAGGGATTTAATCAGTATGAACTTCTGACCTGCACTTACTGGAAATTTCTCATTTGTGGGGAAAAATGGCAAGCCATGGTTAATCTTGCTGCCAGGCAGACACATGATGATTCATGCAGTGTAGCGCACATGTAGTCCCGTGACAGACCTGTTATTGGTCAATCTCGCATTTCTCTGCTGCACAACAGACCTCTCAGAAATTTATTTTCTGCTGCACTTGGCTGTGAATACAACTCCACATGTCTGCTCCTCCTGATCTTGTGGCCCGCAACTAGGATCTTATCTGTGAATAGGTGCGATTAGACCACAGGTGTCATAAAATGGGGCACACATTTATATTATATATAATATATATATATATTTATATTCAATTTCGTTGTTCCTTTGTAAAAGTGACAATGACAATAAAGATCTATCTATCTCTATATTAGCAGATAAGTGAATACACAGAATAGAAGGATTTACTGCACTTGTATGTTGGTAGTACCCTGCCAATCTAATAAAGGGCAGAGATGACTGTTCAGATGACCCCTCTGTTGGCTTGTCAAGCTTCACTTCCCCTCTCAGCCACCGCATTATGGAATGTACTTTCAGTTCCCATCAAATTTAGATTTATTTCAGGGTTTTATTTCCCTTATGCGTGCATGGCTGTTGCCCTGCATACAAGACACAGGAAATTCAAGCTTTAGAACCGCAAGGTAAATTCAATATTGGGAAGATGCAATTGTAAATTTTTATTGATTTTCCTGTTTTTAAATTCAAAAACTAACACACACTTTGGGCTTCTATGTATCGCTTGATGTCCCAGTGGTACTATTAAACAATCCCAGTTGTTTCAAAAATGCTTAATATTATGCAAATAGATGGTGCCAACTGAATTTTGTAATCAGCAATCCATAGTCATTAGGTTTGAGTGCACAAAAATATGCCAGGGAGAAAAACAATATCACATTTGGGCAAAGGATACAGATTGCACATTTCTGACACTGAATGTTTTCAGGCCTTCAACCAAAATCTAATATTAGAGTGAATAAATAAAATTTCTTTTTACATTATTGACTGAATTAACAAAGTCCTTCAATACCAAGTGGCACTGTGTGAAAAAGTAATTGCTCTTCTTTAGCATTCAATGCTGTTTCTGCACTGCTCATTACAGATGAGCATTTTGGTACCATTAAGGGGGCAAACTCTGCAGAAAAGGGTCAGGCACAAAGAAAATGGGAAAAAACATGTAAGCATGTAAACTACAGCAAAGAATGCAAATATTTATACAGTTCTTGAAAATATTTGTAGGCCAGGTAATGAAGCAATGAGATCAATTAAAGGTAAAATTGATAGAGTGATTGTGAAATTGATTGGAATAAAAAACTACAAGTATGGTGGTCCCATAGATTTCATGATTCAAGAACACTATTTGGACAAACGATATAGTTAATTATTGAATTCAGATGTTTCAATTAGACCCATTGCCACAGGTGTATTAAATCAAGCACCTAGCCATGCAATCTCGACTTACAAACATTTGTGAAACAAAATGAGTCATTCTGAAGGACTCAGTGACTATTCAAGTGTGGTGCTGTGATAGGATGCCACCATTCCAATAAGACAATTTGTGAAATTTCAATCCTGCTGGATATTCCACGGTCAACTTTAAGTGGTATTATTAGATAGTGGAAGAGTTTGGCAACAAAAGCAACTCAGTCACAAAGTGGAAGACCATGTAAATTCACAGAGTGGGGTCAACACCTGCTAAGGTGCATGGTGTGTAAAAGTCGCCAACACTCTGCTGATTCCATAGCTGAAGAATTCCAAACTTCCACTGGCATTAATTTAAGCACAAAAACTGTGTGGCGGGAGCTTCTTGGAATGGGTTTCCACCAAGTCCAATGCCGAAAGTCAGATGGAGTGGTGTAAAGCACACCGCCACTGGATTGTGGAGCAGTGGAAATGTGTTATATAGAGTGACAAATCACACTTCTCTGTTTGGCAGTCAGATGGGCACCTTTAGATTTGGCAAATCCCAGGAGAATGTTACTTGCCTGATTGCATTGTCATAACTGTGAAGTTTGGTGGAGGAGGGATAATGCTGTGGGGCTGTTTTTCAGGGTTTAGCCTAGGCCCCTTACTTCCAGTGAAGAGCAATCTTAATGCTTCAGCATACCAAGACATTTTGGACAATGCTATGCTTCCAACATTGTGAAACCAGTTTGGGGAAGGCCCTTCTCTATTCCAGCATGACTGTGCCTGACTGCACAAAGCAAGGTCCATAAAGACATCGTTGGATGTGTTCGGTGTGACTTGACTGGCCTGCACAGAGCCCTGACCTAAACCCCATTAAACACCTTTGGGATGAACTGGAACGGAGATTGCGAGCCAGCCTTTCTTGCCCAACATCAGTTCCTGACCTCATAAATGCTCTACAGAATGAATTGTCACTAATTCCAACAGAAACACTCCAAAAGCTTGTGGAAAGCCTTCCAAGAAGAGTGGAGGTTGTTATAGCTGCTGTCACACACGTGCGATTAGGAGGAAGCTGAGTGGACCAAATGGAGGTAATTACCCACCAGGCCAGGGGTTGGCAGGGTGTGCTGAACCTATTATCTGCAGGCCAGATACAGGAAAACCTATCTGATTTAACATCAACAACATCACTTCCAGTTCCGGCGCCAAGACTGACGTCACTTCTGGTTCCAGCGCCAAGAACAATGTCATTTCCGGTTCCAGCCTCAGATGACATCACTTCCGGTTTTGGCCTTTAAAGCCTCCATAATCTCACAACTCAGTCAGTTCAGTTTTGGAACTCAACAAGAGCATGTATTTGCTTATTTCATTACCGTTTTGCAGCCAGGGACAATATATGGGTTGCTGCCCAAAACTTTTTTTCATGTGTTGAGACTGATTCTTTCACACTGCAAAGGGGGGACCAACTTCATATTAAAGTCTGTGTATTTGAATGCTATATCATTGAAGTCCCTGTTGGTGTAATGGTCAGGCTTGGTAATTGTAGTGTAATTTAAAAATTTTATTAGTTCCTTTCTTAGTCTCATTATGTGTTTTTATGGCTCACATTCATACTCTGGCATTAATTTCTAACCTGGACATCGTGTTCAGTTAGTACAAAGTATTTTGTATCATTTGCATTGGCATATAAGTTTGGTTCCTGGATTTTGCACAATTAACATCATCATGGTGCTGATTATTGGCTTCAGTTTCTTGTTTTGATCCTTGGTTGTTTGATCCGACGAAAGATAGGTTTGATTCTTTGCTTTGATTTCTAGCTTGCTTAATGTTTTTTCTTCCAGTCACTTCCATTCATTCTGTTTTCCCTTCCTAGTGTGAGGGATAACAACAGAAAGTGAATTAGGAAACCACTGTTCTTTTCTGAAAGACTGATAATTGTCCTGTCTTGTAAATTCCACTATTTTATAGCCACTTTGTGCTTCCTTTGTTATCTCTCAACATCTGTATCTTCCCAAAAGTCTAATAACAGAGACAGCTCTGGAGATGATGTATCCTCGGGCTCTGCATCATCACAAGGCACAAAATCTAAAGCTAAAATCATTTTTTATTGTTACTGTAAGTGTCCACTACTTTAAATTCCTGTATTTTTGTCTAAGATGGAAAAGGGAACCTTTCCTAGATTTTGCAGTGTATTCTGGTAGACATCACTTGTGAAATTCTGGCAGAATGGACAAGGTGATACCTTGAATGTGTGCACATTTGTCATTTCATTTTTGCTGTATGCAGTTGTCACTAAGTGTTTTTTCTTGCTGAATTAATGTCTGGCACTCCTTCATCGAAGATTGTCCTGCTGTGGGGATAGACTCCTGCACCCCCAAATCTGTTATTTGCTAGATATGGGTTCAAAGAGGCGGAAAAAGAGATGTCTTTAATTTAAGAAAGATGTTTTGCATTTTTTACTCTTCCTTTGACATGTTTTATCATTTCCTATGTAATCCTGCACACAATGTCAAAGCCTTGCTTAGAAGCATGAAGGGGATTACATACTGTAAACCATCTCTGGATGGCTTGCCAATCTGTCACAGGTCACACTCTTTCATACCAATTAATCCATGCAGGCATGAGGTAAACGTTGTAAACTCCAAGAAGGGTTAGGGTTACCAAACAATGCAGACAACTTATGAACATAAAATCATAAGACTCCTAATGAGAGGAGACCATGCTCCATTGTGTAAGAAATAGCTAAGCTTTCCTAATATTTCATCCATTTACTGCATACAGGTTGTCAAGGTTTCTGCCTCAACTGCACAATTGGTAGTTTGTTTCACATTCCCACAGCTCTTTGAATAAAGAAGTGCTTTCTGGCTTCAGTCCATCTCCTAAATGCCCTTCTGTTTAATTTCCACTGATGTCCTCAAGTACGTGATTCACTGTTAAGCTGAAACAATTCTGCTTTCGGGTCCTCTCTGAAAACATGTCTAAGGTAATTCGTTTATCTTGACTATCTATCTCTGCTCTTAACTCCTTCTGAAATGCTACTGCTGTGCTAGGACATGATAATTGTTTAATAAAATCTTCCATAAAAGTACACAACATAAATACTGTAATAACCAATCTCAATGCACGTAGAAAATCTAGGCAATACGGCATAAACACCAATAATTTAATTAAAATTACTACTTTAGATGAACAATGTATTAAAACTATAAAAACAGATTATACTGTAGATTAAACAAAAAATACACACAGAGCGGCACTAATAAAAATAACTTAGTTCCTGTTCCAAATATCAATAGTATTCATCTCTGCCCCTCCGAAACATTAAATATGGCTCTATTAAATATTAGAGCTTTAACTAACAAGACATTTTTTTATCAACGATCTTATTAGTGATAAAAAAATAGTGCAATAAAATCTAAGTGAAACGTGGTTTAGCTCAGATGACGCAGCTGTTTTAATCGAATCTGCTCCTCCGGATTACAGTTTTACTCGTGCAGATCGCCAAGGAAAAAGAGGCGGCGGCTTGGCAAACATTTACTCAAACCGATTGGTTCCTGCCTTGTGCCCTGTGTTGGCTGGGATTGGCTCCAGCAGACCCCCGTGACCCTGTGTTCGGATTCAGCGGGTTGGAAAATGGATGGATGGACGGTTAAAATGTAAAGATGTCAGTTTTGGTAAATTCAAGTCCTTTGAGTAACTCGCCGTTGTTATCCATGTAGATTCTCACGTTCTAGTAATATCCATGTATAGACCTCCAAAATTCAATGCGTCTTTCTTTGAGGAATTCTCTGACTTGATGTCAATTTTAATTACGAACTATGACACACTCTTAATAGTCGACGACTTTAATTTTCATATAGATAATCAGTGTGACCAAAAAGTAAAAGAATTTATGAACCTCCTGGACGCTTTTGATTTGAGACAGCTCGTTAATCAGCCTACACATAAAGCAGGTCATACGTTAGACTTAGTGATGACTAAAGGACTAAAAGTTGATATAAAGCAGGTCATTGATACGGGTCTATCAGACCATTTTCTTCTACTTTTTAATATAGAAATAATGATAGAAAACACTCATGAGAAGCATATTGTTAAAAAACACTTCTTTGACTCATCAGCAGCTTTAAAACTTACAAACATTCTAAGCAATCAGTCCATTTATAGTGCCAACTATAATAGCGAGGATAATGTAAATAATAAGGTGGAAAGATTTAATACTAAAGTGAGAGCTGCTGTTGACATAGTTGCACCTGAAAAGACAGTTAAAAAATTTTCTAGCATTGTTACAGTATACCATGGAAGACCCAAAGAGTGTCTGATTTAAAGAGAACATGCCGTAGAGCTGAGCGTAAATGGAGGAAGACTAAACTAACTATCCACTATGAAATATTTAAAGTTAAAATAACAGAATACAATAACACAGTCCGTCTTGAGAAGCGCTGCTATTTCTCTAAGATTATAAATAACAATGCTAGTAATCCCAGAGTCTTATTCTCGACGACTGATCATCTGTTAAACCCAGGTAACTCAAAGGAATGTATTTTTCAATCAAAAAATTAATGATATTAAAAATACACAGTATATCTCCCCAACACTAAGGATCCTCCTAAACCCCAGTATTCCGTTATAAACAAATTAAACTCTTTCACTAGGATAGATTTACCTGATTTACATAAAATAATTTCTCAAATGAAACCCTCCACCTGCGTCCTTGACCCAATACCAACAAATTTTTTCAAAGAAGTATCGGGCGTGCTTATTGATAATGTTCTTGACATAGTAAATTCTTCATTAGATACGGGGTCTTCCCAGACTGTCTTAAGACTGCTGTAGTTAAACCCCTACTTAAGAAAAATAATCTTGACCCCTCTGCTCTTGAAAATTTTAGACCCATCTCTAACCTGCCTTTCTTAAGTAAAATTCTAGAGAAGGCAGTCATTATGCAGTTAAATGAGCACCTCAATAAACATGCCATTCTTAATAAATTTCAGTAAGGTTTTAGAACAAATCACAGCACAAAAACTTTACTTGTTAAAGTAGTAAATGACTTGCGGGTAAATGCAGACAGAGGCCATTTATCTGTTCTCATCCTCTTAGATCTGAGTGCCGCATTCGACACCATTGATCATAATATTCTTAGAAATCGCCTTAGTCAATGGGTGAGCCTCTCTGGCAGCGTCTTAAATTGGTTTGAATCCTACCTGGCAGGGAGAAAATTCTTTGTTAGTTGTGGTAATTACAACTCAAAGACACATGATATTCTATATGGTGTTCCACAAGGCTCTATCCTGGGTCCGCTACTCTTTTCAATCTACATGCTTCCGTTAGGTCAGATTATCTCAGGGCACAACGTGAGCTACCATAGCTATGCTAGTGACACACAGCTGTATTTACCAATTGCACCTGATGACCCCAAATCTCTTGATTCACTAACACAATGTCTAACTTGTATCTCAGAATGGATGAATAGTAACTTTCTCAAGTTAAATAAAGAGAAAACTGAAATCTTAGTGATTGGCAATAATGGATACAATGAGGCTATTAGAAATAAACTGGATGCATTGGGATTAAAAGTCAAAACGGAGGTAAAAAGCTTAGGGGTAACTGTTGACTGTAATCTAAATTTTAAATCGCATATTAATCAGATCACTAGGACAGCATTTTTTCACTTAAGAAACATAGCAAAAGTTAGACCTCTTATATCATTGAAAGATGCTGAGAAATTAGTTCACGCGTTTGTTTTCAGTCGACTACTGTAACGCACTCCTCTCAGGACTACCCAAAAAAGACATAAATCGTTTGCAACTAGTGCAGAATGCAGCTGCTAGAATCCTTACCAGGAAAAGAAAATCCGAGCACATCTCTCCAGTTTTGATGTCACTACACTGGTTACCTGTGTCATTCAGGATTGACTTTAAAATTCTACTTGTGGTTTATAAAGCCTTAAATAATCTCACCCCATCTTATATATCGGAGTGTCTGACACCTTATATTCCAAATCGCAACCTCAGATCCTCAACTGAGTGTCTCCTTAGAATTCCAAGAACAAAACTTAAAATAAGTGGTGAGGCGGCCTTCTGCTGTTATGCACCTAAAATCTGGAATAGCTTGCCAATAGGAATTCGCCAGGCTAATACAGTGGAGCACTTTAAAAAACTGCTGAAAACACATTACTTTAGCATGGCCTTCTCATAACTTCACTGTAATTTAAATCCTGATACTCTGTATATCCAATTCATTATAATAACTATTCATGGTGGCTCTAAAATCTGTACTAACCCCTACTCTCTCTTCTGTTTCCTTTTCCGGTGTCCTTTTGGTGGCGGCGCTACTCAAAGCACCATGATGTTCCAACAATGATGGATGGATTAAAAGTCAGAAGTCTGTATGACTATCAGCATCAAGTGACTCCATGAGAATCCTACCTACAAAGAGGACTATTTCATTTATGTTAGGTAGAATGCCCAGAGGGGACTGGGCGGTCTCGTGGCCTGGAACCCCTACAGATTTTATTTTTTTCTCCAGCCTTCTGGAGTTTTTTTTTGTTTTTTCTGTCCACCCTGGCCATCAGACCTTACTCCTTTTCTATGTTAACTACTGTTGTCTTATTTTAATTTCTTATTTTGCCTTTTATTTTTCTTTTCTTCATTATGTAAAGCGCTTTGAGATACTTTTTGTATGAAAATGTGCTATATAAATAAATGTTGTTGTTGTTACATTTATCAATACCTTTGAGGATTTTGAAGATCTGGATTTGGTTCCCCACACAGTCTCCTCTGCTCAAGACTAAACAGGTTTTATTCTCTGAGTCTATCTGACTACGGCTTGTCCTTAATTCCTGTGATGCACGTGGTTGCTCTCCTCTGCACAGCTTCAAGTGCTGTGTCTTTGTTGTACTCCAGATGTGAACTTTAAGAGCACCTATAATAAAACCATGACTAATTTAAGTAAACTGATTTATCTTTTTTGTTAAATAAAATGATGTTATTTACTTTTATACATTCTTGTCCTCATGTTGCTGGAGAGTGCTGATTAGTGACAGTGTGAGGGACAGCCAGGGCATTATCTCTCCTGGATTGCTAGATGGCAAACCCACCTTGCTTGTGACAGTACTATGGTTTCCCACAGGGGGCATCATTGGAATTCGAGTTCTTTGAATCAGCCCTGTTGAGTGCCGTGGGTACTGCCAGGGGGTGCTATAGGGACTGAGGAGCCCTACTTAATGGGGCTCCCACCTTACCCGAAGTGCTTTCTAGATAAGTCTTCGGGTTACTGGAAGTACTTCCAGGGATTACTTAAAAGGAGCTGCCTGCCACTGCTCCAGGAGCCAGAGTCGGGAGAAAGATGGAGAGGCCTGCTGGTGGAAGAGTAGAGGCAGAAGGAAAGACAGAGGTAAGGAAAACACAGAAAGGAGAAGGATGAGAATTGCCTTATTCATTGTGCTTGGTGCTTTTGTACTGTGTGCTGATTTTAAAGCCTGTGCACTGTGCTGAACTTGTGTCGGGTTTGGGGAACTGGAGTGCCCCCAGCAGGTCACAGTCGTAAGGCCAAGTTTCAATTTCAATATAGCTGCACTGGCAACTTCAAAATTGTGAAACGTGAAGCTCATTAAAAAGAGTTTTTAGGGGCAGAAAACAAGACTTACATTGCTACCTAAAGTCTCATTCAATCTTCCATGTTTACCTGCATTTTATTTCCTACAGCTGTGTAGTACAGGTTGTAGCCGCAGGAGTGTAAGGCGAGTTCTAGCACAACTCAAACGCATGCCGAAAGAAATTTCTAAGTCCAAAAGTTTGTTTTAAAATATTTAGTGAAAATTCAAAGCAAATAATCCACACAAGAATAAAGAAAAATATTATCTTCTCTAAACTTAGCTTTCTTGTAAAACTTTAGTTGTTTCTATACTTAAGATTCTTTACTTCTTCTGTAGGCTTTAAACGTACGGCGCAGCACATTCCATTAAGTTCTTTGTCTTTCATGTTACTTGGCACACAAAACACGCACGGCACGGTTTAAAACCATGTGCCCTCTATGCCTTACACATGGCAAGGCTGATCACTAACTGAAAATAATGTTTAGTCAGAGAGGCTAGAAATATTTAGAATATACCAATTCAATTCAGTTTATGGGGGTTATAAGAACTTCCCATAGATTATGCACTAATATTTAGTAAAACATTCATATAACTTAAATAACTAGCAAATGGCTCTTACACAGGTAATGACCCACACAGCAGCAAAATCAATCCTCTGTACGCCTTCATTCACATCACCATGAAGACACAATGAGCTCTTTAAAAAAATGTGACATACTGAATATTTTCTACAGAAAGACACACCAAAATGACCATCATAAAAACTACTGTGTTTTCTCTGCAGGAAATCTCAGTATGCTGTGTAAGAAACAAGGGTTAAAGTGCTGGGGAACCACCTTGTTATTTGGTTTAATAGCAAAGAAAAAATTAAAGGTTCAAATAACATAAGAAACGATGAAATGGACACTATGTGGTTGTGGTAAATGAGGCTGCATTGCTGAAGGAACTCTGTCCTCTTCAGTCACAGGTTTAAAACTATCCACAAACGTCTTGTCTGGCAGTCTCCTAAATACCCGTCGGATTGGAAGTATCTGGGCAGCTATAAGAAGTGACATGAGATGTCTCTGCGTCTGTCTTCTTCAGTTCTACAAATGAAAGGAGACAATGAGTTAGTGACTGCACCACCTCTCACTGGGAGATTGAGGTTGCTACCTTGAAGTTGCTCCCTATGCACTCCTGTGAGATGATGGAAGGCCACTTGCTCCCCCACTCCACCCATCCCATTACCTAGCAAACTTGCCTTCCTGTTTCTTGATTCCTGTTTGTTCCATGCACAGTAGATCTTGGAGTTTCATTTCTGTCTGCAATGCATCTTTAGGATGGTGATCCCTAAGATCTTCATCATAACTGGCAAAGTTAGTGTCTTCTTATTAGTACAAAAACATTGCATGTCACATGACAGGAAATGATAAAGGTGACTTTTTTTCTTTTCAAAGGGCATCTTTATTTAAATGCTAAAAGATAGGGAAACATATGCAGGAAAACACTTCCAGACAAGAAATTAGCACATATTTTTGTGTTAAAGACATGAGTTTCACAGGAAACAAATGTCCGTTTGGTTTGCAAACTTTTTTTTTTTTTTTTGTGAAAAATTCATTTTCACCTGTCTCATTTCAGTCATCTTGGTTGAACATGTAAGTAGGAAGCTTACTCTGTTCTGTGTGTGTGGGTGTGACAGTACTACTGCTACTAAAACTAAGTAGAAATATGTAACACTGGGCATGTGTAACTCTAAATCTTAATTTCTCTTTAAAATTCATATCCTGTAGCCCTGGTTTCAGCCTAGTCGCTCTTCTCTGGTCTTTCTCCAGTGCTGCTATGTCCTTTTTGTAGCCTGGAGACCAAAACTGTACACAGTACTCCAAATGTGGCTTAACCAGTTAGATGAGGTATACCAATGCTAAGGGGAAAGAGATATCAAATATGAAATAGTTTTTACATTTATTCTATTACCTGTTTTTGACAGGTAACACAGCTAGTAAACCTATAAATTCTCACCATAATTTTTTTCTTTGCCTAACATCCAATCTGCAACCATGTCTGCTTCAATAGGACGTTCTTCCCACATTACAGTTGTCCTCCTGTCATTCATATAAAACAGCTGATTTAAATTCTTGAACATACAGGAGTCTATTCTCTTGCTAAATTTCACTGCAGCCCCATAACTGATGTATGCGTCTATGTTGAATTTTTATCTAGGACTATATGGTAGGCTCTACTGGTTCTTCCCTCTCTATGGCAACTGACTCATCATCTCTACTTATTTAAAAATGAACCTAAATATGAGTTGGATGTTAGCAGAAGGCTGCATTGATGTTCCTGTAAACACGCGTATCTCATTCAGTCAGAATGTGAAGGTTTATTTGGGGGGGAAGCAAATACGGTTGGCTGTTATCCCTCTACAAAGCTGCCCTGAAATAGCCGAGCTTGAAAAGGAGTTGCTTTAGAAAGCTCACATGCAAAGGAGAGCCTGCCTTGTCTTCAGTTTTCATATTGTTCTTGGTGTGTTTTTGTTTATCCTTTACTTTAAAATCATAGACCATCTATTACAAATACAATTTGAATATTCTCATCCTATACATGGTGGTTCCAGTCTTGCATCAATGATGCTAGGTTAGAATTCAGCATGGACCATCTGTAACATATAGTACTCTGAAAATGAATGGCTGACTTGTCGGTTCAGTAAATTGGTTCTGTTCTTGTAGCCAGCAAGCTCTGATAATGCAGCGCTCCAGATAACTGCCATGACCTGATGTGCTTTGTTGTGCAGTGGCAGACTGTCAAGTGTTCAAGTCATGCTGCACTGACCTGGTGAGCCGTATGCTTTATAATCTATAAGATTTTCTTTGTGATTTTTATTGATTAGCTTGAACAAAAGCCAAAATGATTCAAATCTTTGTCTCTTAAGCCCTTGAAGCATTTCTCTTTCACTTTAAGGCGCAGACCATTTTCATAAGAATTATTTCAGTAATGTTGCTTTTGCTTTTCTGTTGAATACAGTATGCTGTACATAGTACCCAATACCTGTGTAATTTATTTGTAATTACAGCACACAAAGTATGTTCTACTTTAAAATATGTTGATCATTATGGCTGAAAATGGAAATGATTTTCAAGTGAAAAAATATTATATAGCAATCCTTTGCAATTCGTGGAGGTTAGGGGTGCAGGACCCCAGTAAATACATTTTAGGCTCACGATTACTGTATATCCTAAGTTTATTGCACTAGATTTGATACAAAAACTTGTGTGAAACGCAAGATACTGTAAATTGATCACTGTGCAGGCAAATCACGTGTGTAAGACTCGCTGCCAAGATAAAGATGCATGGCATCCCCCAGATAAAATGCATACTTTAGCTCAGCAGCTCTTTAATGAACTGTAACTTTTTATAAAAGTTTAATTGCAATAAATGTGTATATATATTTATAGTAGTAAATGAAAAAAATGTTTAATATTACAGATACAAAGGAAATCCAACAATACACTAAGCATAAAACGATAGACATTCTCAACATAGTCCAGTTTTACATGTGCAGGTTATGGTATTGCAGTTAAGAAGTAAAATCTTTAATCAGTAGCCTCCTCATA
Source organism: Erpetoichthys calabaricus (assembly GCF_900747795.2). Taxonomy (NCBI): domain Eukaryota; kingdom Metazoa; phylum Chordata; class Cladistia; order Polypteriformes; family Polypteridae; genus Erpetoichthys; species Erpetoichthys calabaricus. Next base: position 48,453,217 of record NC_041400.2, read on the forward strand.
GTTATGTAAAGTTTCTTCCTACCATTATATTGATGTGTGTGAAGATCTGTTGAAGTTAGGAGCACTTCCAGACATATAAATATACATAAAGATATTTTTCAACCCAGGATAAGAATATAAATCCAGAGAAAAGTGTATTATAATCCAATTATGCAGTGAAGCATTGAAGGAAAAAGACACCAATGACTGAGAACTTGCTGGCTTGTTATGGCTCACTTTTAAAACTAGTACCCTTTCACCCAGAAGACCTCACAGCAACCCTGGAAGCTGCCCAGCGAAACAAAATTCCAGAGGCTGCTGGGATTTGTAGTCCATTTAAGTGGCAGGGCTAGAATGTTGTCTGTGGTTTTGAGCAATAGGTTGCAAAACTCACATTGTTTTCCATTCAGTTATTGATGACAAAACCAGGCGGATCTGTGAATCGTAAACCAGCATATTGAAAGGGCCAACAAAAATTTTGGTTAGATGATTCCATAATATTTTGATAGAAAATAAAGACATAATGAGCACTGTGTTCATTCAAAATAATTACCACATTCTTACTAATCTGTGAACAAGCTAAAATAATGCAGATGTTTTGTTGCTCCCTTTACCTTTCCAGTTTATATATGGTGCTATATTTGTAACAACCAAGTCGACAGTAAGAGGTAATATCCAAATAAAAGTATTAAATTGAATATTGCAGCAGTGGACAATCCAAGCCATTTTAAAACTGCAGGGTAATCTGACTAAAATTCTGAAACATAAAATATTTTAAACTCATGGCTATAACTTCAAGCCCCTTCACCATCACCCCAAAGAGAAACACGATTCTATGATATTTGCAAGGATTTGAATAAATTACTTTTAAGCATTAAATAATTTCACAAGAGAAATTCCATTTATTATCAAGAGTGTATTTTTTCACATTAAAATAAAACTGTAATATATGCTTAACCCAAAGAAATGCTGGGATATTGTTAAAGGGTTTTTTAGACAATTTCTCAAAAGGTTATTATACAGCACAAGGTCTTTAATGAGAGGCAACTAGCAAAATCCCACATCAGCGTGCATTAAATAAGACTAATTTACCATAATGATACCTCTTCCACACTAAATACATCATTTTAATTTTCAAATAAAATTGAGTCTGTGCAATTACTGTGGTAAACAAGACAAATGACTAAGAGAATTACAGAATAAATGACTGTTGGTAGGATGTGAAGATGATGATTCACAATGGCTTGACAGAATTGGTCATCATTATTTTACTGTAAAAAAAATCAAATTCCGGAGAAACATTTAATGGTGTGCCTATTTCCTCATTGCACAAACCTCTACAATCAGCCCCTATTTTATTTTGTAATGCTTGGAATTCTAAAACACTGACAGATTTGCTAAGTAGGGAGGCTGCTATAACTCAGTTCTTCTGCATCTTGTTAAATAATCCATCCATTTTCAATAATCATCTAAACTGAGTAGCTAATATCTTAGCTACACTTTCCTAGTCTTGCAGAGCCGGGCATAAAACATACTTGTATGTCTGAAGACAACCACAAGTGAATTTGGCATAAAAATGGGTGGGAACAATTAAATGCTTCAATGAGTGTCACATTTCTAAACCAATCCAATGCCACATGAAGGTGGCGCTCAGAGTAGGGGTGGAGATTTAAACAGGAAAGACTAACAACAGACAGCAAGCCTGTGGTCATGATGGATAATCCTTTTATGGCTGAAAGACCCCCGTTAAACATTTAATTGTGTGCAGAGAAAACTTTACATCTCCTAAATATTGAAATAATGCGTTGCAAAGGAAAAACCTTTCTGTAAATCTGGAATATACTTTGGCATTCAAAGATATCACCAGAAGAGTAGTAAAGGTAAACAATGCAGTGCCACCAGCTTTATGTGGTGCCTGTCACTCTCACTTACGATATTACCGCAGTCAAATTTAGGTTGAAAGACACGGCAGCTAAATACACGAAAAGATGAACTGTAAAATGTGCATTTGCTACAGGAGATGCCATTTTCAGTCCTCAGTACACCCACATTGGAAAATGTGCCTAATGACACTGACACCACTACATCAGAACCACGGACGTGGCTGCACAGCACTCAGCATCTCATTGCACATACAAAGTAAGTTAACCTTACTGTGTAAATGGAAGCATTTTTAACATGTAGTATATATATATATATATATATATATATATATACTATATATATATATATATATGTATATATATATATATATATATATATATATATGTATATATACAGTATATATATATATATATATATATATATATATATATGGTTAAAATAGTTTTACTGTCAAATAATGCAAAGAGTACACGACACGTGTTTCACCCTAATTCTGGGCTCATCAGGCATAAACACTCTACTGCACTCCCTCTCGGGAATCGAACCTCGGACGTCAGCGCCAGAGTCGATGCCCCTAACGTTGCGCCACGGCGTGTGGTTTGTTTATTTGACAGCATGTAAATTGGGGTAATTACATTCACAGCATTCGTAGTCTGTGTCACAATCTGATTGTATGGGTGGTTACCCTACCAGGTAACACTTGTGGTTGGCCAGCAAGTCTGCTAACATCCATCACGGTGCCCTCAGTTGTGAGCCCAGAATTAGGGCGAAACACGTGTCGCATACTCTTTGCATTATTTGACAGTAAACTATTTCAACCATTCTATGATCTGCTTCTCACAACTGAGGGCACCATGGATGATGTTAGCAGACTTGCTGGCCAACCACAAGCGTTACCTGGTAGGTAACCACCCATACAATCAGATTGTGACACAGACTATGAATGCTGTGAATATATATATATATATATATATATATATATATATATATATATATATATATATATGTATCTGATTCCTAAACACTGTTTGCTACTGTTATACCATGTAGTGATAAATAGAATGAGAACAAGATTCAGGTGCTGAGATCTCGAGCTGGATGATAACAGCAATTTTACTTTTCTTTTTCCTCTCAGAGCCAAATCTTTTGTTCAGTTTCTTTTTCTCATTTGTCTCATAGTTACATTACATATCTAATACTTGAAAGAGAGATGAGACATGACAATGGCAAGCGTTTAAAGTTCACGGACTGGAGTAAATTGGGGACAGGCTTTTTTGGAAGACACTTTCTGAGTAAAGCCTTTCCAGGAGAAGATTTCACCACTTTTCACTATTAACTTTTTAATGAATTCTCCCCAGATATGTGTTCTCTTTTCGAGAGAAGACTAACACTTTTCTTACTGAGTGGTATCTTCTCATTTCCTTTTAGAATAGCCTGACTTTGACAGGGAATGGACTTAAAAAAACAGAGTGTCTGGTGTGAGACACAGAGAGTTTGATATCAGTTTGTCCAGCAGTTGATGTAAACTACCCATTGATGGAGAGTTGTTAGAAAAAGCTCATTCTATCTTATCTCAAATGATTGCATTGATATAAGGTGACTGGAAGATTGCTGCATTAACCTGAATGCTTAAAATAGTAAGAAGTGATGAGCGAAATAATTTACGTAAAATTAAATTCACCTTAAAAACGTATGCATTACCCTTTGGAAAAAAAATCTTAAAATATATTGTGTTTCGCAACTAGTGACATTTATCCTGTTAGTATACATATCTCACCTGCAAGCTTTTTCTTTATGACAAAAAGCAAGGCAGAGTGTGGAGAGGCGAGCACAACTACACAGCACTTACCTGAAACCACTTTGAACTCACTGCTAAATCCATTGGTCAGGGTGTGTGGCCATCGGTGAGTGTGTGGAAGGACCCTGGGTTGGATTGGATTACAGAATTTAGGAATGTGAACACAGATGGTGTTACCTCTAACCCCAAATGTGAGTTGCGGGCAGATAGGCAATGCTTGTATTTGCTTTGGCTCTTCTGTCTAGTTTGTGTCTTTTTGACTGATGGCAGAAGTAGGGAATTGTTAGTTTATTGTGCAAGCTTCTTCACCCTGGAAACCCCTTTGTACAACTCTGGAAGAACCAGGCATTTCCCTCACATGCGATAATACATAGAAGGTATTATAGCTCATGCTTACTGCTAATCAAGCAATTATTAATAAAGGAGGACCCAAAAGATGTAGTGAAAAATGAAATAAATAGTTACCAAAAATGCCATGATAAAAGAGGAAAAGTAATCACAAATCAACCTGAAACCCTCTCTGCATGAACGTTCTGTTGTACTCCTAAAGCAAATGGACATCACCTAGCAAGTGGACTGGCATAGAAGCAGAAAGTAATAATAATAATAATAATAAAGCATTTTATTTATAGAGCACTTTACATTTGTAGTAAATCTCAAAGTGCTACATAAAAATTTTGAACAAAGGCAAAACAAGTTAAAAACAGAGATAAAACAATAATAAGTAGTAGCATTTTGTTAATATGCTTTCCTAAATAGAAAAGTTTTTAGCTGTTTTTTTAAACAGCCCACAATCTGCTGTGTTCTCAAGTTCTCTGGTAGGGCATTCCACAGCCGTGGAGCAGCCACTGTAAAGGCTCGGTCACCCATTGTACGAAGTTTGGTCACAGGGGGCGAAGGGGGTAGGTATTTGCAAAATGGAGGTTTCTTGTAGTGGATTGTAATATAACGAGTTCCTTAAGATATTGTGGAGCATTTCCATGAATACACTGGTGAGTAAGCAGACAAAGTTTGCATTCAATACGGAGGTGAATAGGGAGCCAATGAAGTCCAAGAAAGTCCAATAGTTTTGTTAGTAGGACATTTTTGGACCTTAGATGCCACTGTTCTCTTAGCAAAGTTGTGCATAATAAGAACTATTATAACAAACTGCATGAAGATGACTACCAAATCTCATTAGCATCATTTCTGATTGTGAAGTCTACTTATGTTAAATGTTTATCCTTTAATTCTGTCATCCTGGTGCTCTCAATATACTGACATCTCTGACCAATCTGTGAGAGTCTCCTCCATTTCTGTGTTCATGAGCATAACTGGGGCTTTTTGAGAGGACCTATAATGTAGTCTTTGAAGGGTTGAGAGTGGCTGATGGGTAAACGTGAAGGATAATTTAGATTTAGCAATACTTACAGCTGTAGGATTCTGAGCCATTTTCATCGGATGCAACAAAATTACATAGCTGAAATAGAGATAATTAAACTGAGTAGGTGAGCTTGTACTCATTATGGAATTATGGAGAAGATCTAAAATGTAAAAACAAAGGTTAAAAAACAACTTATAAATTCAAGAAGAATTTAAATCAGCACTTATTAGCACAGTATGAAAAAAGAATAGTGCACTTGAAAAAAAACTCCTACAACTAGAAATACACAAGGAACTCAGTGATGCAAAAAGGATGTAAAGGTAGAACATTAAAACAATCTGCAGACTTGATTTAGTTTAAAATCGAGAGATCCCCATTCAAACCAAACTGAAAATGAGAGCCAAGGATAGGTTAAACATATTTGTTATTTTTGAATAAATGTGTCAGCCAAATATAGAAGAGTAAGAATGGATTAATTACCCTTCCAGGACTTTCCTAGTTATTTAGATTTGAACATAATATTTAGATATTGTGTGCCATTTAAATGAACCCAATGTGCGCCACAGTAACAAACCCCAAACCAAGCCATTTGTTACACTTGTCAGAACAAAATCCAAGATCCCATAGCATTTGGCAATGATCCTGGTGTCCCTATCATTGTAAATCATCAGGGGCCTCATGTATAAACGGTGCGTACGCACAGAAATGTTGCGTACGAACCTTTCCACGCTCAAATCGCGATGTATAAAACCTAAACTTGGCGTAAAGCCACGCACATTTCCACGGTAATTCATTCCTTGGCGTACGCAATTTATCCGCCCGGTTTTGCAGACTGGCGGCACCCAGTGTCAAAGCAGTGCTACTGTTCCTGTGTGATCACCCTTTCTTTCTTAAATCCACATTCCTGGCGCGGCTTTATGAATACACTGAAATTAACTGCATATTGTTTATTAGTGTAATCCATCTGATTGTAATTAATCTGTAGCAATATAATGGTCCAGGGAATAGCCATAGTATTCCAAATACCATAACTGCTTTAGCGTTGTAACTCTCACTGCATCTTCTTTCAGCTGATCCCATTAAGGCAGTGCTTCTCAAATAGTGGGGCGTGCCCCCAGGGGGGGCGCGTGGCTCCGTCAAGGGGGGCGCGTTTGACCTCGGGGAAAATGCTTTTTTATTTTTCTGTTTTGATTTTTTTTTACTGTTCTAGAATAAAGTGCAATACCACTCCACTACATTAAGGGGCAGTGGCGCTCTCATTGGCAGAGTGTGCGCAGGGAGCATTCGCTCGGTGGTGTAGGGGTTTTGTTTGCACTGAGCATGCGCGCTTTGCACACAGTACAAAGTATGAGTATGAAGTGTAGACACGAAGTGTAGCAGACCCTCAAGTGATATCATGAAAAAATTTTTAACAGGGATGAGAAGACAGGCGGAGAAAGAAGAAGATAAAGAGACAAACGAAAGTCTCCCGAAAGCTAAGACGAGGAAATATGACGAAGCGTATGTAGCGCTTGGCTTCACTGTGACTACGGTGGGAGACGAGGAAAGACCGGTGTGCTTACTGTGTCTAAAAATGTTGGCAGCGGACAGCATGAAGCCAAATAAATTAAGGCGTCACTTAAAGACATTACACCCTAATCACGCTGATAAGCCGCTTGAGTTTTTTCAGCGAAAACGTGTTGAATATTGCCAGCAATCATCCCGCTTTCTGACTGCTACTTCAGTAAACCAGCGAGCGTTGTTGGCATCATATAAGGTGGCGTACCAAATTGCTCAGTGCAAAAAACCCCACACCATAGCAGAAGAGCTGATACTGCCTGCAGTATTAGACATGGTCTCTGTCATGCTGGATGACGCAAGTGCTGCAAAAATAAAAACTATCCCTCTGTCAAATGACACTGTTGCTAGACGTATAAATGACATTGCTGACGATCTTAAAGAACAGCTGGTAGAAAAACTCAAAGATAAACGTTTTGCCTTACAATTTGATGAAGCAATTGACAGCAACAAAGACTGTTTGTTTATTGCTTATGTACGTTTTGAAATGACAAATTCCCTGTGTGAGGATCTACTTTTTTGTAAATATGTCAGAGACAGAGCCACAGCCGAAGAGCTATTCAAAATGCTAGACTGCTTCCTGACTGAGAATGGGCTAAAGTGGGATAACTGCATTGGTGTTTGCAGTGATGGTGCACAGACCATGGCAGGGATGAGAAAAGGACTTCGGACTCTCATAAAGAAGGCTTCACCTAATGCTGAGTGGACACACTGGATTTTACATAGAGAGGCACTGGCATCAAGGCACCTTTCCTCTGAATTAAGTGAGGTTATGACTGACATTGTAGGAGTAGTCAATTTAATAAAGACCAGACCACTAAAAACAAGAGTTTTCTCTGCTATCTGTGAGGAGATGGGAGCTGAACATCAAGCTGTGCTGTTTCACAGTGAAGCAAGGTGGCTGTCACGAGGAAAAGTGTTATCCCGAGTTTTTGAGCTCAGAGAAGAGATAAGAATGTTTTTTGGAGCAGGAGCACAAGTATGAAGTTGCAAGAAAGTTTAGTGATGAGAACTTTCTGATGAAACTTGCTTACCTGAGTGACATATTTGGAAAGCTCAATGAACTAAATCTACAGCTTCAAGGGAAAAATCAATACCTCCCTCAGGTCACAGACAAGATCAACTCTTTCACTCGAAAGCTTGCAATGTGGGGCAGGCGACTTGATGAAGGAAATACTGTGTCATTTGAGAACTTGCAGGAATTTGTTGACACTACTGACTATGATGTCACCTCAGTGATTCCATATTTTAAGCAGCATATTTCATCACTGATGGGATTCTTTACAAAGTACTTCCCTAAAAACAGTTCCCAGTATGACTGGGTGAGAGATCCTTTTAATGCACCAGCTCCAACTGGTTTTAGCCTTGCAGAGAAGGAGCAGTTCATAGAAATCACATCTGACTCCATATTGAGACTAAGTTTCACATCCCAGACACTGAATGAATTCTGGCTGAATGTGGAGAAGCAATATCCACTCTTAGGACAAAGAGCTGTGCACATTCTTCTTCCATTTGCAACTTCTTACTTGTGTGAGACTGGCTTCTCTGCTGTTGCTGCTCTGAAAAGCAAATACAGGTCCCGGCTACACATTGAGAAGGAGCTGAGAGTTGCTGTGTCCTGCTTCAAACCCCGCTTCGAAAAGCTGTGCATTGCAAAACGTGCTCATTGTAGCCATTAATCCAGACATCATCTCTGATTAAAAAATCAGCTCAAATTTTTTTTATATATTTTTGTTTTGCAGGTTAAAGTTTTTTTAATATTGTGCTCCTGAGTAAATGTTGGTGATCAGTTTGAATGCATTATTATTTATTGATTTTATGTATTTTTTTTCAGTATCATATGGTTTGACATGGTCAATCAAAAAATGTTTATAGTTTAATTAAGGATTTAATTTTTTTTTTAATTTAGAATGCACTTTAAATCTTTTCTGTTACATTTAATAAAGCTATTCTTTGTTGTAAATTGGTCCATATTTCTTTCTTTTTTTATTCTCTTATACGTTAATAAGGATACAGTGTTATGCAGAGGTGTACTTATAACAATTTTATAGACAAATGATACTATTTATAGTCGCGTGGGGGGCGCGAGATGTTTTCTTCTTCCTAGGGGGGGCATGACAGAAAATAATTGAGAAGCACTGCATTAAGGGTTGCCACAGCAGATCATCTTTTTCCACATTACTCTCACCGCACCACTTGGAGTATTTATATCACTGTATCTGAGTGGGAAATCACAGCAGCAGCTGATTGGAAAGAGAATTATCAGTACACAGCATGAAGCAGATGCTGCCTGAGCCACAGCAAACGCTTTAGTCCCTGTACGGACTTCGCGGTTTAGAAACAGTTTCATCCCAAGAACTCTAAACGCACTCAATCAGTCCATCAAGTGCTCCTTGTAGAACTGTTTGTACTTATAAGTACAATTACATCACTGTAAACTTGCACTACAGTTATAATATTGCACAACCTGCGCCACTTCATAAAGCGCGTATTTACATGTGATGACGGTATTCATTTCTAAGACGAAATGCAGCAAAACATGTTGATTATATTATACAGATAAAACTTTAACTTCATTTAAATAATCTGTATTGTTAATAATTAAACATGTGAGGACACGGTGCCGCAGCGCTAGCTAGTTCAGTAATTGTTCCTGCCTTGCGCTGTATTATTGCTGGTGCTGACGCGACACTGGAAAGATAGACGGATATAATAATTAAACACGTACTACTAAGATATTTCAATGTTCCTTAAAAGTTTTGAAGAATCGAAGTTCTAAGCTTACAGATGGCTTCACGTCTATTACATAGCTTATTGTGTGGCGATTGAGTTTTTGGAGAAAGAAAAGTAAGGACAGGAATTGGAGGTTAGTACGTTTGAAAGAGACAGTACTGCTGTGATAAATTATTTCATTGAAGGTCATGCATGGCGCAGCAAGCCTCTTGCGTGAGACATGAACAAGCACTGCGCCACCGTGTTCCCATGTTTAATAACATGCTTTCATTCCTATCATCATGAAAAAGATATCACGTATACATCTCAGTATTTTAATTATCCAGAGAGCTGTAATATCACGAATGTAATGGATTATGTGTCCTGTCGGAGAAAGAGAAAGTCCATTTAAAAAGCAGGTAGTGATTCACACACATAGAGCACATAGAAGATCAAATACAGAACAAAGCATTTAACATGCCACTTTAGTTACAATGGGATTTGAGAAACTAGTAAATTAAACGATTTTAAGATGAAGTTTATGATGTTCTACTTTAATGGCAAAATAAACTACATGATTAAAGTGGAAATTTCGAGATTAAAGTCGACATTTCGTGCTTTTTTCCCACTGTGTGCCTATGTTTTTTTGTTTGTACCCTAATAAACTTTCACATGACACTCAGACGGTGGGCTACGACTTGCCTTTTCACGGCGACTTTGATATGTGATTTCTTTTTTATTTCGGGCACTGTGCGACTTTGTGAAGTTGAGCCTTCGAGTTTCTCCGACACTATGTCACTCGATCAACTTTCTTTTGTTGATTATACCACTGTTTAAACCAACAAATAGTACGTTTTTCCTTTGCCTCCACTTGGTATTCGCTGAAATTCTTATATTTTCCCCCCTGCATTTCCCATTGTCTTTTCACAGAAGGCTATTTATATTGATTTGCATATTCAAAGATGCGTAATTCTGGGAGGAGTTGGGGTGGGACAGAAGGCGCGTGCACGTGTGTTACTTTTCACGCAAATCAGGATTTATGTAGTGGAAGAACGTGAAAGTATGCGTGCGCACAGATTCCTGCATCTGGATTTTTCTGTGCATACGCACAATCCCGCTTTTGTGCTTACGCCATGTTATAGTGTGAGTTCTACGCACGGCGTTATACATGAGGCCCCAGGACTCCAAATGTATGTCACTAGGAATGTTTTCCAGTCTTCCATTGTCCCCCACTACAATGCAGCTGCTCATTGTTTGCTGATAGAAGTCAACTCAGTTGGATCATTAACTTAAATACCTCATTCAAGAGAAGTCATGATAAGCTGAAGATTCCAGCATGCCTGTGTTGGCACATTGTGATGCCACAGCAGTTAGGTAACTAACTGCAGACATCTGTTGCTCAAGCAGTGTCAGCATCTGTCGGTCTCATTCATTGAGGGTCTGTTATTACCCACCAACTGCTTGTTGTAACATTGGGCTTTGGGTGGTTGCTCAATCAGCCTGTAACACTATTTTGCATGTTCCTGATTTAAAGGTGTTAGTCATCAGTACTAAAATATAAGTAATATGATTTTCCTAAACTGTTTCTAACCTTTACCTATTCTGTTTCTCTTCTCAGTATTCTCATGTGGTGCTTGGTGCCACTGCTCTACTGCCAAGTTGTTTGCCTGAATATGGAAAAGTCATCTTAGACAAAGGAGAACTTGTAGCGGGGCTACATAATAATAAGTATTTGAGTTTTTTTTTTGTCTGTGCTGAGTGCGCTTTGTTTTCATTGTCCCGTTTGCTGAACTATATGTGTGTATCAGTAAATGTTATCCCCGTAAGTGAAAAGGGGAAAGATGATGAAGGGAAACCGCAACCCAAGATGGAAATCACCTGTTGAATCCACCAGTTACATCCAGTACATTCTGTATTTAAACGAGAGGAGCGAAAGGCAAAGGAAGAAAGAAGGAGAGAAGAGAGAGAGAGACGAAAAAGAATAAGAATCATTTACACATCCATATTTCATCTCATTTCCGTTCATCGTGCAATTCCATTACTTGCATCTGAAGTATCTGAACCATTATCATGACTGCCAGCGCCGAGAAACCCTGGGGTTTGGATACATATCAACCATTGCTGAGGACACTTATGGTGAGGTCATTTTTTTGTATTGTTGGGAGGAAGCAATATATCACATCAGCCAATATTCAACTGTTACCGGACTTTACTAGCTTTTGGACTCATTTATCACTTTTATTTCCATTGCTGTTTATCATTCATCTGTGTTTGTGTTTCATGTTTATTTGTTTATTACTTAGGGCAAGGAGAGGGTTTTGTAAATATTGTGTTTTCGTTTAATAATTATTCACTGGAGTAATTAGGTTAGTTGTGGTGTGTGTGGACATACATATATATTATTAAATATTCATCTGTCTTAGTGTGTATTTATATTTTTCATTGTCAATATATCCGTTTTTGGTTTTACATATCTGTCTACTGTTTGCTGGTTATTTTGTCATGTCAGGATAATTAAGACAATCTGTAAGAAGTAAGACTTGTTACTGTCTCGAGTGTCTTCAGGCTAATCCAAGGAAATAGTCTTGGTAGTGTAGTGGCTGGTCTGCGTAAGGGGTCGGCCGTTACAAACTGGTATCATGGGATAGATGGGTCCTTTCATCAGAATGGCTAGCTTAGCACTGAGTCAGCTATAAAATGTCCAGTAGGGGTGAGGCAGTTAGTTGGCCAAAGTCTTCAGTACTCTGATTGTTTCTGGTTTGTCCTGACTCCTTTTTCTACAATCTGGCCGTAGTTGTACAATTAACTGATGAGCAGATATTGTTCTTTTCATTTATGTTAATTGGTTTATATTTTGTTTTTGATGTATTTTAACAAATCTGTATCCATATACACTAACCAGCCACTTTATTAGGTACAATTTGTTAGTACCGGATAGGACCCTTATTTGCCTTTAGAACTGCCGTAATTCTTCAAGATTCAATAAGGTGCTGGAAACATTCCTCGGGGATTTGGTCCATATTGACATAATAGCGTCACAGAGTTGCTGCAGATATGTAGGCTGCACATCTACATTACAAAGTAATTAGACTGAAATCTGGTGAATTTGGAGGCCATTTGTCTACAGTGAACTCATTGTCATGTTCCAGAAGCCAGTTTGAGATGACTTGAGCTTTGTGACATGGCTCGTTATCCTGCTGGAAGTAGCTATCAGAAGATGGGTACACTGTGGATGGACAAGGTCAGCAACAATACTCAGGTAGGCTGTGACATTTTTAAATGATACTCAATTGGTACTAAGGAGATCTAAGTGTGCCATGAAATTAACCCCAACACCATTACACCACCACTACCAGCGTGAACCGTTGATGCAGGGCAGGAAGGATCTATATTTTCTTGTTGTTGACACCAAATTTTGACCCAACCATCCAAATATTGCAGCAGAAATCAGGACTCATCCGACCAGGCAATGTTTTTCCAATTTTCTATTGTCCCATTTTGATGAGCCCTTGTGAATTGCAGTCTCGGTGGCCTCTTCTTAGCTGACAGGAGTGACACCCCATTTGGTCTCCTGCTTCTGTAGCCCAGCTGTTTCAAAGTTAGATGTGTTATTTGTTCAGAGATGCTCTTCTGCATACCTCGATTGTAACTACTGTTGCCTTTCTATCAGCTAGAAAGCTTCTATCCTCTCACCTCTGGCATCAACAAGACCAGAGAACTGCTGCTCATTGGATATTTACCTTTTTCTGACCATTCTCTGCAAACCCTAGAGATGGTTGTGTGTGAAAATCCCAGTATATCAGCAGTTTCTGAAATACTTAAACCAGCCCGTCTGGCACCAACAACCATACCATTTTCAAAGTCTCTTAAATCACCTTTCCTCCTCATTCTAATGCTTGGTTTGAACCTCAGCACTGAGTTGCTGCCATGTGATTGTCTCATTAGATATTTGCATTAACAAGCACTTAGATATACCTAATTAAATGATTGGTGAATGTATGTGATAATTCTGCAACTAGAGAATGGAAAAAAATTTGGGGAGGGCAATTCAGAGGAGGACCTCTTTCCAGGTAAGTTGGATGTTCAATGGGTGTCAAAAATGGGGTAAATACAATACACAAAACAGAACACAAGTAATTCTCTTCACAGAGCTAGATGAGTAATCTACGTTTCATTGTCACCTCAGAAATACAATACAACAGTTCAAATTACTTTGTTCTTGCACAGCGCTCCTCACCAAGTGCAGGCATGGTGTGCCACGACAACTCTCAAGGCACAATGTAAGAATAGATTATATCACTCACTAAATACAGAACTATCACATATAGGGATACATAGTTGTTAACATTTGTCAAAAACAAAGTAGGAACTAATTAATATAAATGAAAAACAACAATATCTGTCCATCAGTTATTTGTAAAACCACACCCAGATTGCAGAAAAGGAATCAGATGAGCCAGACACATTCAGTGTCCTGGAGACCTCGACCAAAAAGCCACCTCCCTCAAACTGGCCATTCTACAGCAGAGTCAATGCGGAATAGATTAGAATAGATTATATTTCACACTGAAAAAAAACTTTAATACAGTGGAACCTCTAGATACGAGTTTAATTCGTTCAAGCACTGAGCTTGTATAGCGAATTTCTCGTATCTAGAACAAACTTCCCCATTGAAAATAATGGAAATCCAGTTAATCCGTTCCGCACCCCAAATATATTAACATAAAAATCAATTTTCCTAACAAATAACACTGATAAATTATATATACTGTAGTCTACCTTTAATAAATAACACTGGTAAATAATATAACTGATTATTAAAAGAATCAAAACAGGTGTCCAAAGTGCAGTAGAGCATTCAATAAATCTTTAAATAAATAATCCTTAAAACAGTTGTGAAGTGGAGGTTTAAAATACACAAGAATAACAATCCTTTAACACGAGGTTAAAACGTCAAAAGGATGCAGTCTTTAAAAAACACATGACAATCCCCGGTGCTGCTTCTCTGTTAGCGTCTCACCTGCGGGCTCTGCAACAGGCGAGACACTCTTAGTGCAGCTGACCTTCTCTACACCGTCCTGCTTCAGCTGTTTGGCTCGCCTGTTCAGCTACACGCGAGCCTGCACTTGCTCGCTCGCTCGCTCTCCCGCACCGCCTGCCTGCCTGCCTGCCTGCCTGCGCTCTCTCTCCTCTCTTTTCTTTTACTTCTTCTCCCCCTTAACCGGCTTGCGCTTCTCTATATATGCGGGGAGGACATGGCAGGTGCAGCCCATCAGCCACAGGAACAATCATGGATGTGGGCAGTTTCCCACCTGTGCACTTAAGTGAGAAATGCAGACACCGCAGATCGCGGCTCGCAACTGCTACCACGCCCCCTCGCTAAGCCGCGAGCTATACCCACAGCCTGGCTTGTGGCTCGTTACGTGAGTCAATGCTCGCATTTAGATCTGAATTTTTCGCTCATACTTTCCTCGTATTTTGAATTTCTCGTATACAGAGGTGATCGTATCTCGAGGTTCCACTGTATACATGTATAAGGATACAGATTTATTGAAATACATCAAAAACAAAGTAGAAACTAATTAACATAAATGAACCCCGAGCATCTCTGAGGCTCAGAATTCTATGTAAAAAAGGTTAAGCCCAAGTGTCTCTCAAGTTAAGCTGTTTTGATCTGCTCTAAAGTGTTCAGCTCAAATAATATTCAGTATTCAGTTGCCATGTATCAAATAAAATGACACAATGCAGCAAACAAATGATGAACATTTGTATGCAATTTGTATAAATTCATAAACTATTCATGAGTGGGGCAGAGCCTTCAAACAAACATGGTGTGTAAATGAAAAGCTGTAAAACCAGTTTAAGAACAAATTGAAACTGAACCATTAGCTTAATCAAACGATAGTGATGACTATGCGAATGATCATCAGACTTTGACACCGATAATGAAACTGACGCATATGGTGCTGTACTTCAAAACACCATGATATGCCTGGTGAACTGTAATGCTGCAGCAGATTGCCATATCTACATGGCAATCAGGCAAAAAGATTGCAATGAAATTGAAGCACAAGATAGACATTAGCCCCTTAAGCACTGTTCACAATGCAGTAACTTTTTAATGTTCATGTGTAGAGGAAATGTGGAACTCACTAAGCCATGCTGCGCTGTGGTAGACTACAATAACACAATGGTCAGCATTTATCATGCAGCTCAGGCAATGACAATCTACACTCTTGTACACAAGGAACTGAAATAATATAGGAATGTGCATAAAGAAACACACTTCTATTGTCCCAATTGTGATGTCTGGATGTACAATAATGACTGTTTCAAAAAATATCACACGCAGGATGTGTACTAATTCTGCAACATTACAGCAGTGGACTCTAGACATACCCATCCTATTGTATTTATGTTGAAGTTTTGGAATTGTCAGGAACAGCTGGCACCCTTGCCCGGCCATGATACCCTCAACACGGAAGGATGGGGGAAACAGCATGCATGGAGCATTGTCTCCCCCAGACTTCTAGAAGGCAGCTTCTCTGGGTTACAGCAGCACCACGCTTTCCCACAGGGCATCATGGGAACTAGTGTTCTTGGACTCAGCCATGTTGTGTTTTGCCGTGAGTGCCACCAGGGGGTGCTGTGGGGACTAACGAGCCCTACTTTGCCAGGCTCCAGCCTAACCCGGATGAGTACCCAGACCACGATTAAGGGACACTGGAAATACTCCTGGGTTTCACATAAAAGGAGCTGCCTGCTACTGTTCAAGGAGCCAGAGTCGCAAGGAAGGAGACAAAGCTTGCTGGGAGAAGCAGATGAGGCAGTTTCAAATAGAGAGGAAAAGAAAGGCAAAGACGATAGTTTTTGTGTGCTTTTGCTTTATACTTGTGTTGGTCATGGGAAATGATTATGTGAAGAGTTTCCCACAAATAAAAAGGCTTTGCTTGCAGCACTTGTGTTCAGAGCCTGCCTGTGTCGGATGTTTGGGGAGCTGGTGTGCCCCCTGGTGGTCATGGTATTTTAATGTTTCTGTTACATATAATCACATTTTTCTTGTTGAATGAAAGTCAATGTTTTGTCTCCTTTTTCTGGGAGTAAACATAATGCTAAACAGGCTCCTGTAGTGAGATGTTCTTTATATTTTAATGTTATGTATTTAAATTTGTTTTGTTGTAATAATTTTTATTGATTCAAGGAATTTAACACACACATAAAGGAGGTCAATTGAAAAAGTGAAAAGCTATACCCTAAACAGCACCCAGTACTGCACCCACAAGACTACCCCCATACTACAATCCCACTTAGACCCTCACAGCAGAGCCCAAACCACAAAAATGCAGAGATGAACAGAGGGAAAATAATTAGGTAACAAAAATATAATGCATACTGGCAAACAAACCTAAGAATGCTGAAACTGCAATGTCAATGGGCATTAAAAAGTAAAGTGTTCATTGTTGAAACTGAGGTAGACCAATTCTGAATGAATTCTAAAGGTGCTGTGATGGATGGCCAGCTAAATATTCCGGCCCACACCTCCAGGCCGCCAGGTGGAGCCCTCCCAACAGCATGGAGGTTCCCCGAATTCCAGCAGGGCCTTATGGACCTTGTAGTTTGTATACACAGCCCTGCTGGATACCTTGGGGACCACCGGGAGTCGCTGTAGGGAGGCTGTCGGACTCTTACGTGCCCTATAACCCGGAAGTGCGTCATGATCACATGAAAAGAAGAAACGACGTGCTACCGGGTTGAAGAAACGGACTTTTACCCTGACCCGGAAGTAATGAGAACTTGTGGATTGTGGTACAGGAACACTTCCGGGTCGGGGAATATAAAAGGACCATGGGAAAGCCCAGATGTTGAGCTGAGTTGGGAGGCAGGGTGGCTAAGCGTCTGGGAGTGGAGGATTGAGTATTGTTTATTGTATTGATTATTGTTTATTAGAGAAGTGTGGAGTAGTGGTGCTTTGTGCACATTTATTATTATAATAAACCATTATTTGGACTTTTATCTGTTGTCTGACGTCTGGTCTGAGGGTTCAAGGGGTCACGGAGACCTTAATCTGTCACAGTGCTTCATTAATCTGAGAGGTGGACGGTGGAATTAGATTAAAAAAGGAAAATCACCAATTGCTGAAGGAAAGAAACTCAG
This sequence comes from Erpetoichthys calabaricus, assembly GCF_900747795.2. Lineage (NCBI taxonomy): Eukaryota > Metazoa > Chordata > Cladistia > Polypteriformes > Polypteridae > Erpetoichthys > Erpetoichthys calabaricus. The sequence continues at coordinate 48,470,664 of NC_041400.2, forward strand.
GAGATTTCCATCGAGAGGCAGAGAAGTAACTGAGTTGCTACAATGCTAAGATGGGACATTTGTGGAAGAAATTACCTTTACCTTTGAATAATTTGTCTTTTGTTAATAAACCAGGCAGGAGGAAGCGTAATCAGGCATCTTCATTTCTCTTCATGAAAAGGGCGTGCCCCGTTACAGCAAGCATTTTTATAGGCTGCATGTCATTACACAACATTTCCACAAACATCAGATATTTGTCTTTATTGGTGCAAAATACTCTTGCATCAGTTACTAGCCAGTTTTTGCCGCCATATTTCAGACATTTCAAACCCATATTTTACCCCTTCTATGGCTATATCTGTTGTGATGGAACCAGTACACCAGTAACACAACCACACAAACATAGTCCCAGGTTCAAATAAAGGGTGGTTTAATTATCCACAATTCCTCAGTTAAGTACAAAGTATAAATCACAGGTTCTCTCTCTTCCACAATTCACTACACAATACGCCTCCTCTATTCTTCTGTCACCACCGCACTGCCCTCCTCCACTTGAGCGGTACTCTCTATCTTTTTAGTTCCGACTCACCTGGATAAGGGTGTTTGTTGAGGACCCAGGAGTAATTCTTGTGCCAGGGCTGTTGGCCGTTGGAAGTACTTCTGGGTCACACAGAAGTCCCATATAATAGGGAGCACATCTTCCTGCAGCGCCCTCTTGCGGCACCCACAGGCCTCAGCAGGGCTGCTCTGCCAGACTACATTTCCCTGCATTCCCTGCTCGTTCCCAAATGGGCTGCTGCATTCTAGCATACCGGGGGAATGAAAAGCCAGTCCTTCCTTGTCCTTTCATTTCTCTCTGGCCAGAGAAGGTATTAAGCATATGTCCGTTTGGGATACCTGTCCATTTGTTTGGGGCTCCACGCCTGGGTAAGGAATCATTTCCTCTGGCTGGGATGTCCATCCATCCATTAGGGCAGCCTTGTCTGGGTGCGACATCCTCCCCTCTTTTGGCCAGAATGCCTTTCTATTCACTCAGGGCCTCCCATCGGGGTAAGGGAAATTCCCGACTTCTTGCCGGGATGCCTGTCTATCCTGTGTGCCTCCCTAGACTGTGCATGTGGTAATGGTCACTTATCGGCGTAAGTAACCTTAAACGCTTTGCTTATTTCCCTTTCCAAAGACAATTCAAATCTTCACACCTATGCTTAGCTAGCTCAAACAGACTGCCTGCTTAATTTCACAGGCTCTGCTTCAGCAACCTCTTAACTGCACTTAGCAACTGCAAGCTTTAGCTTTTAACTAAGTTCCTGATTTTGCATTTTACTTATGCTTCCCTAATGCTACAGAGATACCTTTATTTTACTTATACTTAAATTATTTTTCCACACAGTTCCTACTGGTGATAGATGAGGGAGAGTTTTGAAAAGGTCCAACAGAGGCAGAGTTTGAGGAATTGGAATGATGCTTACAGACAAGAAAGGAAGAAAGAAAGTGGCTATCTGCAACCAGAAAGAGAAAAAAGGAAGGCAATGCTAGAACATATGGAAGAAGGTGCCAGGTAAATCAAGGGGACACAAATAACAAAGTGAATCAAGGGAAAGATCCATGGGGAGCAGGGTAAATTCTATGAATTATTTTGAGTTGGTTGGTAATTAGGGCATTGTAATATTACAATTTATGGTGTTTGACTTGGGATGTGATGTAGCAGTATGCTTGAAAAAAAAAATTTATGATTTGTCTGCTCCCATCCCGCTATAAATGTCAAACTCTGCCCTTGCTGTTATCCACAATGTTGAGGTTGTCACAGACTTTGCAGTCAAATAAAGGTGAACTGGTGAAAGTAAGAATATCTATTTGAGTGGAAGCTTTGTCTCCATGAGGTTTTTATTTTTTGATTTTTTCCTTCCAAGGATCCAATTTATATAAACTGCATACATTCTGGATAAGTGGAATTTTAGATGGGCTGCAGTGATATTTTGGCATTTGTTTTGATTCTGTGTGACGTGAAGCGTTTCTGAGCAAAGAACTTAAAACCCTCTCAGCCCAAAGACGTGCACGGCAGTATAAAGCCATGCACAGCAGTAGCAGCCGGCCTGCTCACCTTTGCGTTGGACTGGGAATTGTGGGTAGACTTGGGTAGACAATTCAAGTTCCCAGACCATCTTACACCAACTTCTTTGAGGCCAGACATGGTGTTGACATCTGCCTCTTCAAGGCAGGTGTTTATAGTGGAATTGACAGTCCCTCGGGAGGACCACATTGAAGAGGCTAATGAAACAAAAGCGGTCGAAGTACCATGAGCTGGTAGAGCAATGCCGAGGGAGTGGCTGGAATGCTCGTTGTGAGTCCATTGAGGTGGGGTGTAGAGGCTTTCCTGGCCGCTCTTTGTGCAAGGTCTACAACCTGCTTAGCATCACAGGAGCTGCAAAAAGGAGAGCTATAAAGTCTACCATAGAGGGTGCACAGAGGGTCTCAAGATGGATTTGGATCAGGAGGTCTGAATTGTGGGCTATTGCTGCTGGGACACCATCTAGGGCCTCATAAACCCTGGTTGGCTCACCTGAGTGACAGTGCCTGATGTTGCGAGATCTGAAACACCCAATGACCTCAGGAAACATCTCTGATAATGTGTCCCAGCGCATCTTTGAACCCCCTCTATTCACCATATCACTGCCATCTTGCAGCAGCTTCACTGGCTTCCAGTTAAGTTCTGCTTTCAATTCAAAATTCTTCTGTTAACATTTAAGGCGCTCCACAACCTTACCCCTCCATATCTGTCTGACCTCCTCCATGTTGTCATTCCCTCCCGTACCCTTAGATCCTTTTCCTCCATCCACTTGACTGTCCCCTTCGTCCGTCTTACCACCATGGGGAGCAGAGCATTCAGTTACTCTGCTCCCCAGCTCTGGAACTCACTAACATCTGAGCTTAGAAATATTGAATCATTCTCACTTTTCAAATCTAAACTTAAAACACATTTTTTTAAGACTACTTTATCTCTTTGATTACAATTGCTCTGTCTGATTTTAATTTTTGTATTTTAGTTTTGTTTATAATGTGTGTTTTATCTATTTTTCAGTGTCCTTGAGTGTTTACAAAGGTGCCTACAAATAAATAAAATGTATTATTGCTATTATATACAGTACATCCCAATGCCGTATTTATATCCATCCCTCCATCAAGAGTTTGTACACATTTTTAAATTACGCGATCCACTTGCAGAATGTGGCGAAGAAGATCGTTCATTGTTGTAATCTTGAGATTGACGCCTTCCAGAGCACAGCCAGGAACTGTGAGGATAAAGTTAAGGAGTAGGAAATTAAAGCTGAGATGCAAAGAAGAAGAGTGAATGAAGTTAATTATGATAATCTTTAATAGGCATATTCCAAAGGATCAAAAGCAGAAGAAGATTGTACTTCATCATGGCATTTACTGTATGTCAGTGGATCCCTAAGAAATCAGTTAGTAACTATGAGGGGAGTGACTGCACACCCATTGTCTCCACCTTGAAGATAAAACACTCAGATGCCCTCTAAAATCGGGGCCCTTGATTTTCATGTCAAGTTTATTCTGTAAAAGTCCTTTAGTTATATGCTGACCAATTAGGTGGTAAGTTTGGTCTAACTCTTGGGCTTAGGCAAGAAATGCCTTGGTCATATTTATTTTGCATTTCAACCCATTTTTAACAATGTTAAATATTAACTGCAATGCCATTTGCCATATTTTTTCTATGGATGCCATCATTTTCTGGTCCTGTTTCCATTACTCAACAGCTTATTTTGGAAGTCAAGTTAACCCAGCCACAGGGGATGCACAAGCCAGTGTGTTTCTTCATTCCGGTTCCAAGCCTGAATAAATGGTTGAGGGTTGCATCAGAAAGGGCATGCCAGATCAAAATGCAGACAACAATACAGATTTCCATACCGGATCGGTCGAGCCCCGGGTTAACAATGGCCGCCACCAGTACTGTTAGCCAACAGGGTACTGGCGGAAATTGGGCTACTGTTGGCCAAAGAAGGAGAAGGAGAGGGGGAGACGTGTCTAGATGAAAGAGGATAAGAGGAAGGTAAAGAGAGTGGAACTGAGGGTAAGAACTTTGAATGTTGGCAGTATGACTGGTAAGGGGAGAGAGTTAGCTGATATGATGGAGAGAAGGAAGGTTGATATTTTGTGTATGCAAGAGACTAAATGGAAGGGGAGTAAGGCCAGATGGATCGGAGGTGGATTCAAATTGTTCTATCATGGTGTGGATGGGAGGAGAAATGGGGTAGGAGTTATTCCGTAGGAACAGTATGTCAAGCGTGTTTTGAAACTGAAAAGAGTGTCATACAGAGTAATGATTATGAAGCTGGAAATTGGAGGTGTGATGATGAATGTTGTTAGTGAATATGCCCCGCAAGTTGGGTGTGCGATGGATGAGAAAGAAGATTTCTGAAGTGAGTTGGATGAAGTAATGGACAGTGTACCCAAGGGACAGAAAGTGGTGATTACAGCGGATTTCAATGGACATGTTAATGAATGGAACATAAGAGACGAGGAGGTGATGGGTAGGTATGGTGTCAAGGACAGGAATAAAGAAGATCAGAGGATAGTCGATTTTGTGAAAAGGATGGGCATGGCTATGGTGAATACATATTTTAAGAAGAGGGAGGAACATAGGGTGTACAAGAGTGGAGGAAGATGTACACAGATCAATTATATCCTTTGCAGAATAGTCAATCAGAAGGAGATTGAAGACTGCAAAGTGGTGACAGGGGAAAGTGTAGTTAGACAGCATAGGATGGTGGTCTGTAGGATGACAATGGAGATCAAGAAGAGGAAGAGAGTGAGGGCAGAGCCAAGGATCAAATGGTGGAAGTTGAAAAAGGAAGACTGCAACATTGAGTTTAGGAAGGAGGTAAGACAGGCACTGAGTGGTAGTGAAGAGTTACCAGACAGCTGGGCAACTAAAGCAGATGTAGTAAGGGTGACAGAAAGAAGAGTGCTTGGCGTGACATCTGGACAGAGGAAGGAGGAAAAGGAAACCTGGTGGTGGAATGGGGAAGCACAGGAGAGTACACAGAGAAAGAGGATGGCGAAAAGGAAGTGGGATAGTCAGAGAGATGCAGAAAGTAGACAAGAGTACAAGGAGATAAGGCGCAAGGTGAAGAGAGAGGTAATGAAGGCTAAAGAAAATGGCATATGATGAGTTGTATGAAAGGTTGGACATTAAGGAGGGAGAAAATGACCTGTACTGATTTGTTAGACAGAGGGACCGAGCAGGGATAGATGTGCAGCAGGTTAGGATAATAAAGGATAAAGATGGCAATGTAGTCACAAGCAAGGAGAGTGTGTTGAGTAGATGGAAAGAGTACTTTGAGAGGCTGATGAATGAAGAGAATGAGAGAGAGGGAAGGTTGGATGATGTGAAGATAGTGAATCAAGAAGTGCAATGGATTAGCAAGGAGGAAGCAAGCACAGCTATGAAAACGATGAAGAATGGAAAAGCCGCTGGTCCAGATGACATACCTATGGAAGCATGGAGGTGTTTAGGAGAGATGGCAGCGGAGTTTTTAACCAGATTGTTTAATGGAATCTTGAAAAGTGAGAGGATGCCTAAGGAGTGGAGAAGAAATGTACTGGTGCCGATATTTAAGAATAAGGGGGATGTGCAGGACTGCAGTAACTACAGGGGAATAAAATTGATGAGCCACAGCATGAAGTTATGGGAAACAGTAGGTAGTGGAAGCTAGGTTAAGAAGTGAAGTGATGATTAGTGAGCAGCAGTATGGTTTCATACCAAGAAAGAGTACCACAGATGCAATGTTTGCTCTGAGGATGTTGATGGAGAAGTTTAGAGAAGGCCAGAAGGAGTTGCATTGTGTTTTTGTGGACCTGGAGAAAGCATATGACAGGGTGCCTCGAGAGGAGTTGTGCTATTGTATGAGGAAACTGGGAGTGGCAGAAAAGTACATAAGAGTTGTACAGGATATGTACGAGGGAAATGTGACTGTGGTGAGGTCTGCGGTATGAGTGACGGATGCATTCAACGTGGAGGTGGGATTACATCAGGGATTGGCTCTGAGCCCTTTCTTCTTTGCTATGGTGATGGACAGGTTGACAGATGACATTTGACAGGAGTCCCCATAGACTATGATGACATTGTGATCTGTAGCGAGAGTAGGGAGCAGGTTGAGGAGACCCTGGAAAGATGCAGATATGCTCTAGAGAGGAGAGGAATGAAGGTCAGTAAGAACAAGACAGAATACATGTGTGTAAATGAAAGGGAGGTCAGTGGAATGGTGAGGATGCAGGGAGTAGAGTTTGTGATGGGTGAGAGAGTTTAAATACTTGGGATCAACAGTACAGAGTAATGGGAATTGTGGAAGAGAGGTGAAAAAGAGAGTGCAGGCAGAGTGGAATGGGTGGAGAAGAGTGTCAGGAGTGATTTGTGACAGACAGGTATTAGCAAGAGTGAAAGGGATGGTCTACAGGATGGTAGTGAGACCATCTATGTTAAATGGGTTGGAGATGGTGACACTGACCAGAAAGCTGGAGACAGAGCTGGAGGTAGCAAAGTTAAAGATGTTAAGATTGCATTGGGTGTGACAAGGATTGACAGGATTAGAAATGAGTACATTAGAGGGTCAGCACAAGTTGGATGGTTGGGATACAAAGTCAGAGAGAAGAGATTGCGTTGGTCTGGACATGTGCAGAGGAGAGATGCTGGGTAAACTGGGAAAAGGATGCTAAGGATAGAGCTGCCAGACAAGAGAAAAAGAGGAAGGCCTAAGAGAAGGTTTATGGATGTGGTGAGAGAGGACATGCAGGTGATGGGTGTAACATTACAAGATGCAGAGGATAGAAAGATATGGAAGAAGATAATCCCCTGTGGCAACCTCTAACAGGACCAGCCGAAAGAAGAAGAAGAAGATGTTCTGGAAGACAAGTTATATATTCATCAGCTTGACCACAAATGAGCAAACTACCCTAAGTTCTTGTCTATAAGCCGCGGCTTATCTAAGGAAAAAAGTTGTGAAAATGAAAAAATAGAATATCGACTTATACATAAGTCCGGCTTATACATCCATCGCGGGGGTTGCGTTCCAGAGCCACCCGCGAAATAAGAATATCCACGAAGTAGAAACCATATGTTTATATGGTTATTTTTATATTGTCATGCTTGGGTCACAGATTTGTGCAGAAACACAGGAGGTTGTAGAGAGACAGGAATGTTATTCAAACACTGCAAACAAACATTTGTCTCTTTTTCAAAAGTTTAAACTGTGCTCCATGACAAGACAGAGATGACAGTTCCGTCTCACAATTAAAAGAATGCAAACATATCTTCCTCTTCAAAGGAGTGAAGCAAACAAATCAATATGTCTGTTTGGCTTTTAAGTATGCGAAGCACCGCGGCACAAAGCTGTTGAAGGCGGCAGCTCACACCCCCTCCGTCAGGAGCAGACAAAGAGAGAGAGAGGGAGAGTTTGTTTTTCAGTCAAAAATCAATACGTGCCCTTCGAGCTTTTAAGTATGCGAAGCACTGTGCAGCATGTCTTTTCAGGAATCAGCTTTACAAAAGATAGCAACGTGAAGATAATCTTTCAGCATTTTTAGACGAGCGTCCGTATCGTCTAGGTGTGCAAACAGCCCCCCTGCTCAATCCCCATACGTCAGGATCACAGATAGTCAGCGCAAGAGAGACAGAAAAGTAAGCCGGGTAGCTTCTCAGCCATCTGCCAATAGCGTCCCTTGTATGAAATCAACTGGGCAAACCAACTGAGGAAGCATGTACCAGAAATTAAAAGACCCATTGTCCGCAGAAATCCGCGATATATATTTAAATATGCTTACATATAAAATCACAATTTAAATGACCGCTACGCGCTCGTGTTGACTCGGCGACGCCCAGAGCAGAAAGAACGCGCTCCGGCCGCTCCAACCGCGCCATGCGGGGAGTGAGAGAGACGCCAATATCTCACACTCTCTCCCCCCTTAAAGAAATTAAATGGGCGCGAGTGAGACCACTGACCTCCCTCCCTTCTATTAGTTATAGGTTATAGTACGTTCGGCTTATCCATGAGTCCGGTTTATCTATGATACGATTTTATTTTAAAAATTCGTATGATAATTGGTCTCCGGCTAATACATGAGTCCGGCTTATAGACAAGAACTTAGGGTACTTGCTGAGACAAGACACAATATTTAAAAAAATCTGATACCATAAGTCAGAGGTCATCAAACTTTTTCTTTCAACAATGATAGAGTGCTGCATATAAAATGTAGGTGAGACTATGAACCCAGATAATGTAGCATGCGTGCTAATCACAGACATTAACTTTAGAAATAGTTGCTGCAAGATATGGTTTAATTATAATTTTTTTAGTAAGAAGCTGTTAAGAGCAATTTTCTCAAGTAAGTAAGAAAGTAAGTAATATTAAAAGACTGTGATTTTGCTGTGACATTCCTCTACCCCGGTGGTTTCCAACCTTTTCTATGCCCCCTAGTTTTACAAAACATTTGATTTATGTTTGCAACCCCTGCAAAAGTCATATTTGAAGATGAAGAAGACATTTTTCTAATTTTTGAACCACAACTTGAACTGCATGATGTACTGCAGGTGAACAAATGCAACTAGAAAAAAAACCTTTTAACTGAGTGCATAAAATTTAAATATAAATTGAGCAATTTACCCTTGTAAAACTCAATTATCTTGTAAATGTGTCCCCCATGAAGCTTAGACACTCGATTGATAATCCGAGGGTTAGGGTATCCTTGGAAGCATCAGGCACCCAGGGAATTGACACATGATTAGCGATGTAGGGGTTTGGGGGAATTGCAGATCCCCATGAAGCAACAGTACCACCAATTGCGACGCAGCTTTCCTCTTTGTCACTCCCCCTTCGGGCGATGGCACCTTGGGTAGTAAACTCCTGCTCTAGTCACAAGCATGAAATGGCTTGTTTCTGCTCAAACTAAGAATCTGGTCTTCACAACAATTTATTATATGCAAAGATTTCTGTTGGTTTGCTTCTATGCTTGCTTTCAGTAATTTTCATTTTTGAAAAGACCTGCATGTGCATCCAAATGTACACAGAATGTTTGCAATGAATTGGGAACAAATGCTGAGTAATGTGCAGGCTGTAGAAATCAAGCAAAGAAACTGCTTAACTTATTTTTTTGTTCACTGTTGGACTGATCAGTTAGTTTTATCTGCAGGACCTCTAAAACATTGTCCACATTAACAGCTAAAGGCAATGAGAAGACTGGAAAATCTGTTTGCTGCCTAAAGTTCTGAAAGCGAGATTCAAATTCACGACGAAGGATGGCAACCTGAGCTGCATAAGTTCACACTTCTGTCTTAATAGTTATTTTTAAAATTAAGAAAATGTACTGATCTTGATTATGGCAGATGACTCATATTAATGGAAAGCTGGAAGCATACAGAAACAGATGAATTATCAGCGTTATACCATAACTGAAATGAGCTCACCTATAAAGCCATTAACTGTCTTCCTCTTCTGACTCGGTGATGAGCATCTGAAAAATGCACAGATTCCCTGAAGGCACGGTCAGCATGCTGTTTCCGCTAGCTTCATTTTACTCCTTCTCTCCTTAAAGGAAGAGGAAGTACAGGAATATTTTTTTGGTCAACTAATCACTGCTGAAAAACAGTCCTCTGCCTAACTTCATTCTTTCAAATGTGTAAATGGTTTTCTTTATTCTGATTTGCTCAAAATCCCAGAGGTGCACCTGAAGCTCCTCCTATAAGGATGCCACTGCCAATCGGATGAGTTGTGGATACAATCAGCCATGTGCAAACTCATATCATTAAAAACAGATAGCAAGACAAATGCAATCAAGCAGTTGAACTATATGTACAATGCTGCAGACTGTGACATTTCACATGGTGAAAGCTTGATTTATTTCATTTTTGTTTTGCATAAAAGCTCATAGTTAAATATTGCACTTACACCAGGCAACTGTAACATCATGTTGTTAAGAACATCAGATATTTTAATGGGAAGCCAGAGTGCCAATCTTGCACATGTCACAGGCCGGATGTGGCCCATGGGCTGTAGTTTGCTGACCACTGCGGATATGAACAAGTTGGATCATAAACAGAAACAATGATTAGAAGTTAAAACTAAATGACACAAAGTACAGTCTTAAAAATGACCATACAATTGATTCAGCACCTTTGTACACCATGAGCTCCACAAGGCTGAATGATTTGGAGCAGAACACCATTGCTGGTTATCAGTGGCGGTTTGTAATGTGGGACGACGGATTGACTCTCCACTAAGTATTTTAAAAACTCTACTTAAATTAATTAGGCAATGCAGAATAAATGGAACAAAATAAATTTGTTTATTTGTACAATGTGCCTGGAGTCTGCACATGCCAACATCCATTCATAACTGGTTCCAACTTGTACTTGTTTAATTTCTGTGTGAATACCTATATTTCCTGAGTGAAGGATTCCGCCCAAATGAGAATGTAAGTAAGTCCTTGATCTTTTGGCAAGCAGGTGACCTGAGGCTGCCCTTTAATTGGTTCCTTTCAGATGCAGCTCTCTGCATCCTGGACACTCCCACATATGTATATTGGCAATGAATGCGTATGGTTTTAGGTTTTTTTACTCTAATGTGATTGGACAATCGTCAACACACTATTTGAAGTTCACATCAATGGTTCACACCTGCCATTAATGTAACTACAGATGAGCAAGCACAACTTTAGGGAGACGGCAACTTCAAATGGAATTTCAGAAATCAAAGAAAATTTGGTTATATTCTTTAATGAAACACTCCTTCATAAATCGTTCACTTGAAGAAAAGAAAAGAAGATAAAGGATCTTGAACCTGACAGACCGAGGACAAGTTTACACGCAGACTTTTTCTCGTTCTTGTTATGACAAATGGAGTCGGCTAACTGGATGTGAAGTAAGTAGTGCCTTTTTTTTTTAGCTTTCCCTATTTGCTGTTAGTAGACAACAATGGATATACGAAACCTATAACATCTTTTTGAAAAATGCAAGCATCATGAAAGTGGTTACAGTCATCTACACAATAGCATGAGGGTAATTTTTTTTGCCAGGCTTAGTGAAATGGCTCAATTTAAGCAGACAATAATTGAGAATTTTTTTTAGGCCTGAAGGAAAGCAGGGCAAAATTTATATTCAAGGTATCCTGATTGTAAAGGGCAGAATAGGATTTAGGTTGGACTGTGGGTGTAGTACAAGACTGGTTGGGGGATAATTTATGTTGTAAGATGTGAGTGTCTGTGGACCTTAGAATGTGAATTTGTGCCCAGGTGAGGTAAGCCTGGCAATCTTGTATCAGACTGGGCAGACTGGCAGCACGTTTTGAATAAAATTAGGGTGGGAATGACTCTGTGGGTGTGGTAAATGATACATTGGGATGTAAGACTTTAAAAAAATCACAGGACTAGTGAATGAATGATGTGGATTTATGGAATACAGTGGAAATGGCCAAAAACTGGGCACTCTATTAGCAGAGGCAGAAAAATATTTATATTAGATTTATACTATGGATGTGTTATAGGACAGAAAGAAGTGCACATTATTGAAAGATTACAGAAGTGGGGGTGCGGACATTGTGGTGTGGGTTTTGGCAGAATGGGGAACTGGGCAAGTTGGCAGAGGATTGGGCAATTTGGAGGCAGGTGTAGTATACAATTTGGTTGGCAGGTGCACCTGTTGTTTTCTACATCTTTAGGGCAAGTTATGGGAAGAATAACAGAAACTGTGGATGTCATGGACTGAAGTTTAGGAGCACAGTAGAAATGGGAAAGCAGGCATCAGATCAGGCAGCATGATGGAAAGGGTATAATACATTTTTGCTTGGATTTGTCCTGTGGGTCTGGTGCTGGACAGGCCAAGAAGTGCATTGACACTATGATGAGGACCACAAGAACGTGTGGAATGGCCAGATAGACAGTGTGGCAGGCGGTCGGGTCCCATGCCCGGCCGGGACACCCCTGCTGCATATGTTCCGGGGGAGCAACCATGGGCAACTCAATACCTCTCCCGGGACACTTGCTTGTAGCCTCCCTGGCCGACGATGGTGCCTCAACCTCCCGCAGGGTTCCATGGGAGATGGAGTCCTCCACAGCCTGGTTGGGAGCTGGGGTGGCCGCCAGGGGGTGCTGCATGGATTCCACAGTCCAGCTGGACAAATCTTCAGCCCCACCCGGAAGTGCAATTGGAACCAGGAGGTCAAACACCCGGAACACTTCCGGGTGGGCTATAAAAAGGGCCAGCCACCACCACTCAGTGGCCAGAGTCGGGAGGAGAGGACGAAGCTTCAAGGGAGGAGTGTTGGTGCCTGAAGGGCATATGTGTGTTAAGGTGATTGACTTTGATGCTCTTTTTGGGACTGTGTATTGCCTGTGGGTCACAGGCAAGACGTGCGCCCACAGGGGAAGAAAAATAAACTTTGGTGTTGTTTTTATATGTGCCTCCGTGTGATTCTGTGCCGGGTCGGGCGCTATATAGCGCTATTGTTACAATAGATAGATCGATTTGAAAGGCACTATATAATAAATAGAGAGATGTGAAAGGCACTATATAATAGATAAGTGCAAGTTCAGTTTGTCTCCCCCAAAACTGCACCCCTGCTCAAATGTTTTCACCATTCACCACTGCTGCTTATGATATGGTCAGAAAACCTAGCAACTAGATGATCTTCAAATTAAAGAGTTTATAACAAGTTTGTGCGGCTAATGTGTAGCCCTTATATAATCTATAGTGATGTTGTCATGAGAGGAGTTCATGACATTGGGTATTTTAATAAAATAGATAAATAGAAAAGCGCTCAGGCTTATGTGGAGTGCAGATGTGTGTGTGGTAACGTGGCGGAATGATTCCTGGGTGTGAATTGGTCTTGTATTCCCATGTGGATTATGCTCCAGGTTAAACCTCCAGGACCTGCAATTAGCATCAGCACACCAGCATCCCAAGAGAAATAAGAGGAGCTTGAGCAGAAATAAAAGGGGAAGATTGCAATAAAAAGAGGAAATGGCAGAATCAGGAAGGCAAGCCAGCAAGATGGAAGGGAGGCAGAGCGGTCAGTGGCTTGGGGAGGAAGCAAAGGGAACGGCACTTTAAGGGTGAATGGCTCCCGATGAGCAACTGAGTAGTGAGACAATCAAGTACTCTGAGGTCCTACTAACAAAGGCAGCAGGAAAGTGTGAGTTGTGCTGTGGGCATGCCACCAGATGCCAATGGAGGCAGTCGGGACAGGAGACAGAGAGTATGATCGCAGTTGTTGGAGTGCGGTAAACTGAGGTCCGTGGCTGGTTGGCAAATTATAAATAAATAGTAGTTAGATAGATAGATAGATAGATAGATAGATAGATAGATAGATAGATAGATAGATAGATAGATAGATAGATAGATAGATAGATAGATAGATAGATAGATAGATAGATAGATAGATAGATACTTTATTAATCCCAATGGTTACGGGTGGCACGGTGGCGTAGTGGGTAGCGCTGCTGCCTCGCAGTTGGGAGATCTGGGGACCTGGGTTCACTTCCCAGGTCCTCCCTGCGTGGAGTTTGCATGTTCTCCCCGTGTCTGTGTGGGTTTCCTCCGGGCGCTCCGGTTTCCTCCCACAGTCCAAAGACATGCAGGTTAGGTGGATTGGCGATTCTAAATTGGCCCTAGTGTGTGCTTGGTGTGTGGGTGTGTTTGTGTGTGTCCTGCGGTGGGTTGGCACCCTGCCCAGGATTGGTTCCCTGCCTTGTGCCCTGTGTTGGCTGGGATTGGCTCCAGCAGACCCCCGTGACCCTGTGTTCGGATTCAGCGGGTTGGAAAATGGATGGATGGATGGATAGTAGTTGACACGCATGTCTTCAGTGCGAGATACAGGACCGGACGACCCTGCACACGTACAGGATCACCCGTGCTCCTCATTAGCCTTTAAAAAGGGAAGCATGAGTATTGGTGGAGAAAGGGAATCAAGAGAAAGAATGGAGGTTAAAAAAAAAAAGGAATAAGAAAGGCAGGAGTGAGAGAGAACTGGATGGGAATGGAGCCTCAGAGAGGAGCGTGTGTGGCCAGCGCTTAGGAGGATGCTGAGGGATTTCTCCTGCTGAGTGAAAAGATATACCAGCAGTGACCATTATGTTCAGGAATGTGCTCTTACAGGGAGGAGCCAAGGAAGTGGCAGCAGTGAGAGGACAGAGCTTGCTTTCACCAGGTGAAGCCAGGGAAGACAGCTGTTGGCGCAGAGTGGAGCAGGGCTTGGTGGCTCCCCAGGAGATGCTGTGAGACTGATGGCAGGGGAAACGGGTCAGGATTAAAGGTTGTCTGCGTCTGCTGGTCGACTTCTCCTCAGTCTCCAAGGTCTGGAAAGGGATGAGACGAGAAGAAGTCGGTTATAAAAGGAACACTGAGGTTCAATATTTACCTGTGTTTTAACCTCATTTTAATAGATTATTTCTTTGATTGTTTTAACCTACACCAATTCACTTTTTATTGGATTATTTATTTATTGAACATTGCACTGCACTTTTTGGACACTTCTCCTTGGTTGTTTTTTAATAAAAGCACTAGAGCATTTTTACACCTTCCCCTTGTTTTGTGTGTGTGTTTGTCCTCATCTCCCAGGTTCATTCTGGTCATTACTATCGACGGGGTCGGGGTCAAGAGGTTCTCAAACAAGAATGGGAATGTGGAGCCGACCCATACTGTTACATGGTGTCTCTGCCAGCTGCAAGACCTGGGAAGGGTGAGCTGGGTGGACATGGAGAAAATGAGACACTGGGTCAACAGGTGATCATAAGGAAAGGACCGAAGGCTTTTATTGATTCTTTATTGCTCATTTTAACCCTTGCAAGAACTGGATTTTATTATGATTTATATATCAAAAGATGGCACTGCACTTTATTTATTTGGACACTTTATAGTTTGTGAATAAAAACACTATGCACGTTCAACCTACCTCTTGATTGTGTGTGTCTTTTTTTGACATGGTTCATCTCGGTTATGACTATCAACAGTTCAAGGATGAAGCTGACAAAGAACATTAGAGAGGTGACTGAGGGAAAGTTTCTTGCCTTGCTGAGATTTTGGCTCTTCAGATCTGCCCAGAACGAAAGGGCCCAGAAGGTGGATGGCTTGATCAATTCCAATAAGACAACACGTAGATATTAAAACATTGTGAGAGACCAACAATCAGTGCACAGCAGGATGTGGTAGCTACTCCTTTTCTGCACATCTTATTTAAATTTCATTAAAAATGTTGTCCAATTAACAATACAATTCCATATACCTCCACATCTATTATCCCACAATAATTATTTTATGTTGGAATTTGTGGGTGTATGTGGTTGTTTATTCTTCATTTTGTTAATATTTATATTTCATAGATTAGGCAAGGCAGATAGGGGGATTGATTTGTGTCTTTCATTATTTTCATCACTGTACATCTCTGCATTTAGATAGATAGATAGATAGATAGATAGATAGATAGATAGATAGATAGATAGATAGATAGATAGATAGATAGATAGATAGATAGATAGATAGATAGATAGATAGATAGATAGATAGATAGATAGATAGACACTTTATTAATCCCAATGGAAAATTCGCATTCTTCAGCAGCAGCATACTGACACAATAAATAATATTAAATTAAAGAATGATAATAATGCAGGTGAAAAACAGACAACAACTTTGTATAATGTTAAATGTTAACGTTTACCCCCCCGGGTGGAATTAAAGAGTCGCAAAGTTTGGGGGAGGAACGATCTCCTCAGTCTGTCAGTGGAGCAGGACAGTGACAGCAGTATGTCGCTGAAGTTTTTGCTCCTCTGTCTGGAGATGATACTATTTAGTGGATGCAGTGGATTCTCCATAATTGATAGGAGCCTGCTGAGCGCCCTTCGCTCTGCCACAGATGTTAAACTGTCCAGCTCCATGCCAACAATAGAGCTTGCCTTCCTCACCAGTTTGTCCAGGCGTGAGGCGTCTTTCCTCTTAATGCTGCCTCCCCAGCACACCACTGCATAGAAGAGGGCGCTCGCCACAACTGTCTGATAGAACATCTGCAGCATCTTATTGCAGATGTTGAAGGACGCCAGCCTTCTAAGGTAGTATAACCGGCTCTGTCCTTTCTTACACAGCTCATCAGTATTGGCAGTCCAGTCTAATTTATCATCCAGCTGCACTCCCAGATATTTATAGGTCTGCACCATCTGCACACAGTCACCTTTGATGATCACTGGGTCTATGAGGGGTCTGGGCCTCCTAAAATCCACAATCAGCTCCTTGGTTTTGCTGGTGTTCAGGTGTAGGTGGTTTGAGTCGCACCATTTAACAAAGTCATTGATTAGGTCCCTATACTCCTCCTCCAGCCCATTCCTGATGCAGCCCACGATAGCAGCGTCATCAGCGAACTTTTGCACATGGCAGGACTCCGAGTTGTATTGGAAGTCCGATGTATATAGGCTGAACAGGACCGGAGAAAGTACAGTCCCCTGTGGCGCTCCTGTGTTGCTGACCACAATGTCAGACCAGCAGTTCCCAAGATGCACATACTGAGGTCTGTCTTTAAGATAGTCCACGATCCATGCCACCAGGTATGAATCTAATCCCATTTCTGTCAGCTTGTCCCTAAGGTGCAGAGGTTGGATTGTGTTGAAGGCACTAGAGAAGTCTAGAAACATAATTCTTACAGCACCACTGCCTCTGTCCAAGTGGGAGAGGGATCGGTGTAGCATATAGATGATGGCATCAAGATGTGGTTGTGATTAACATTACATCTTTATTTTAATATACACACTCTACATTTACAAAATCTTTTATTTTGACTCATTTAAACTCCATCCATCCATCCATCCATCCTCTTCTGCTTATCCGAAGTCGGGTCACGGGGGCAACAGCTTGAGCAGAGATACCCAGACTTCCCTCTCCCCGGCCACTTCTTCTAGCTCTTCCGGGAAAATCCGACAGTGTTCAAAATTAAAATGCAGTGCATCCAAAACCTTCTATAAATAAATAAATAAATAACAAATCTGTGTATTCAGCAGAGTTTAAAATATACAGTAATTAATAAATAATTTCAATAAAAAATTAAAATTCAGATACAGTTGTTTCTTGAAAATATGAGCCCAATGCACCCCCCTCTAAAACTTGGTGTCTCCTCCACTCCTCCTGGCTGAATCTTGCAGTAAGGGGAGACGTCCGCCGACAGCTGCTGTCATCCTTCAATTCCTTACTCGGGTCTCCCGCGTTCGTGGAGTGCTGCACCTAATCACATATATGCCTCCTGCTACCAGTCCTTCGATGTCTGCAGGAGACACTGCGTATTGGCATGCTCCTAATCCCTAGCATTGTTCAGCAGGAGTGCCCACCTTCAGTCCCACGCTCCTCACCTTCAGCCTCTCTTATAACCACCGGTCTCCATTCTTATTATGCACAGACTCTACCGATTCTGCCTCTTGACCTTTTCCCTTTAACCCCCGTCTTTCTCCTTTTTACTCTTTTCTCGGTTTTTCCTTTTCTTTCTCTGAGATACACCAAAACCTCTAAAGTATGAGTGAGACACCTTACTGATCTGCTTGCCTGTACACATGTATATGTATTCAGCCAAGCACCCCAATCATAACCAGAGAGAAGCGCACTCGCGCATGCCTGCACCCGATTGGAGCCTGCACTTCCTGGGACACGATTATTTATTTAAAAACCTGCACAATTCTAAAGACCACTTATCACACCTATCCATACACACAAATTTCACCATCAATGTAGTGAGAACAAAAGGCAAAAATGGAGATTAATGTTTGTGTTTATGAACAAAAACATTGTAGTATGGAAAGTAATGTAGTAGTGTATTAAATATATTAAGCAAAGTAACATATTGACAATTGATTGCAATTCGTGGCTGCCTAAGACAAATCTGCTGATTCCACCACAGGTTTTAAACCATGAACTACATTCTCAGTTTTCTTTGTCACACTTCTGATAGTAACCTGCTTAATACAACATTTTGTAACATATAATTTGAAATGGCTTTCCAATCCAAACCCTCACCTAGATATCTCCCACTTGGAGTGTCACCTACTGAAAGACCCAGTATGAAAAGAGGAGAGATTAAACTCCATCAATTAATTATTGGTTTTGCCTCCAGCAACTGGTAGTTAATTAAATAATGTGGTGAGGCTCGTACTTTATTTACCTCATCTGTTTTTGTTATAAGAGATGGTCTCTGGCTGTTAAACTCATATCGAGGTACACTCATTTTAAGGAACAGAATAATACAATTTATCAATAAGCACAAGGAATATAGAAATATGATGACATATGTATTGACATATACAACAGGACGCAGACAGACAATACAGACAAACGCATAACATACAGAGGATGGCGGTTTACTGGCTATTTAGATTTATAATTTATCTTGGCACAGATAAATGGTTTTTGATACCAAGACTTTAAAAATGATGTCCATTGTTGTGTGGTATTCAAGTGGATGATTCTTCTTGTGTTAGAGTGTACTCCTTTGTCTTTATTGTTCAGTGCTTTCCTCAGTTAGGCCCTTTGCTGTGTCATTTGTATCTTCATGGGGAACGGCTTTACTCTTTCTGGCACAAAAGCTTAGATGTTGAAGTTCCTTTCCTGACATACCTGCTCCAGGCAGACTGGGCTGAATGCTCTAGCTTGGTAGGCTGGATCTCTCTGAGAAGAGAAGAGATTGTCAGTTTCATCTACCTAAAGATGTAGCAGCTCATCAGCTTTCTTGTTTTGAAAAGAGATTGTAGAAAATTATTTTAGAGAGTGTGAGAGCAGAGTGGTCCCCTGAGAGTTTCCTCAGAGTGCCTTCCGAATTCTCCTGAGAGATAAGTGAGTGTGTCCCAAGAAAATCCTCAGATGGGATGAGTGTAAGGAGCTTATGAAGAAAGGTGGAACTTTTCATGGTTGGATCAATGTCTCTTCCAGTTACAAAATCAGTGCCTGCTCATAGGTGAGTTATTCTGTCCATCCCAGTTGTCATTTATTGAATTACAGCTCTTTGTTCATACATGAGTCCATGTCATGCCTTCTGGGTAAAAATGTTTACATAAGAGCCTCTGCAAAGATGTCAATTTTACTCTGATTTACACCTTTGATATCAGATGAAGATCCTGGTGCAATCACTTAGTTTGGAATATCAGTTAGAGTTTTTTGTAGCTGGACATCTGTTAAATCTAATGAGACTGGTATGCCACTAAATCCTAGCAGACTGGTCAATGTCAGTTTGTCAGGGTGATGTGAATTCCTGCTTGTGGGCCCATTTCCTTTTGGATAGAAATTGCTATTAAATCAAGACAGTTGCTTGTTTTTTCAGTAATCGTAAAGTTGATATTAATAAAAAAAATAAAACCATAATGTCTAAGGTACTGCTAGGTTCCTTTATTGATGGCTTCTTTTTCTCTCTGCCATTAAATTCACTCCACATTTTTTTCTATTTTGTATTTAATTGGTTCCTAAGCAACCGGGTATGTCTTTGTGTTTCAAGGGAATGATAGTTCAGCATCTCCTACTCAAGTGTTTTTTCTGTTTTTGATTTTTTTATTTTATAAAGAAAGCTATTTTGTGAGTTTTTAGGTGTGCTTTCATATAACTTAACCTTTTTTCACAACATGGTAATTTACTTTTTTAAAATGTCTCGAAGCAAGAGTAATATTCCTTCTTTTTAATGCCTGATTGTGCTATTTAAAGACAACAAAGTGTCTTATACTGTGATGTGGAAAAAAACAACTTGTATTGATTGAGGCAATGGAAAAAACCAGCAGAGTGTAACAGAGACATAATGTCCATAGCCAGGCTGCTATGGAGAATAAGGGGCACTGGGAGTCACAGCGGAGCACTTTGTGAATGAAGAATTCACTGTCATGCATGTGTATTCATTAATGAACCTGAAAAGACACCACTATGTGGGTTATCTGTGCCTTATAATGAAAAAAAGTAACTTATAACCAGTTCTATTGTAGAGACTGACCCAGGAGCCTAGTTACTTTGAGGTCACCATTAACATTTGTCATGTGTGAGAGTCGCCTGCTTAAAGGTGTGTGTGTGTGTGTGTGTGTGTGTGTGTGTGTGTGTTGCAAGCAGTGCCTACTCACTTGAGGATTCACATCCAATCATAACCACAGTCTATTGTGACACTAACTACTGAAGGAGCATCGACAAGGTCTCCGCTGAGCCCCTTCCTCTCTCTTTGCTCCAACAGGATGAATTAGCATTTTCAAACATGTGATTACTACGCAGGGGAAAAATTAGAGAAATGTGCATAATTGTCAGGGGAATGACGGCAGACAATTGCAGCTGTTCATTTCAAGTAAAACAGATTAAAGTTGGTTTCATGCACACGCTAGGAAGATGTCTTCACACAGAGAATCATTTTCCTTCAGTCAGTCCTCAGAAGGCCCTGTGCATGAAGAAGGACCGTTAACTGTGAGGGACGGTGCAGTCAGGCGAACACACATACAGTATCTCTATCATATTGAAACCTTTCTGCTTATGCAGAACACTTAAAGAACATTGAAAATCCCTTTCTGTATTATTAGCACTTCCATTAGACTTATACCTTAATTACAGCTCTCTTTTTAGTGTTAGATAATGTTGTAACATTAAAAATAGAAGAACACAGCAAAGAAATACATAGCATATGTTTAACTTTATCTGTAGATGTAGTATGTGAAAGGATCATTGCAGTTTTATTGGTCAACATGCATATGACAACAACAACAACAACATTTATTTAAATAGCACGTTTTCATAAAAATGATGTAGCTCAAAGTGCTTTACAGGATGAAGAAAGAAAAAAAAAATATAAAAATAAAATTAAGCAATACTAATTAACATAGAATAAAAGTAAGGTTCAATGGCCAGGGAGGACAGAAAAAGCAAAAAAAAAAAAACTCTAGACGGCTGGAGAAAAAAAAAATCAAAATCTGCAGGGGTTCCAAGGCCACGAGACCACCCAGCCCCCTCTAGGCATTCTACCTAACATGAATGATCTCAATCAGTCCTCATGGTTTTCAGGCTTCATGTGGAAGAATTAGACGATGACTGTCATGTGAACATCTAGCCTTCATTCCATCAATGTAAGGACATCTCGGTGCTTTGATCGGGTGGTGGGGGCGCAGATCAACACCACAAGAAAACCGGAAAAAGAACAGTAGCGGTTAGTATGGATTTAGGAGCCATGAAAAAAATGATAATTAAATGCATATACAGAATATTAGGGTTAAACTAAAATAAAGCTATGAGAGAGCCATGTTAAAATAATGTGTTTTATCAGTTTTTTAAAGTGCTCCACTGTATTAGCCTGACGAATTTCTATCGGTAAACTATTCCAGATTTTATGTGCATAACTGCAGAAGGCTGTGTTATGACTTCTTTTAAGTTTACCTCTTGGAATTATAAGCAGACACTCATTTGAAGATCTAAGGTTACTATCTGGAGTGTAAGGTGAGAGACATTCAGAGCTATAAGATGGAGCAAGATTATTTAAGGCTTTGTAAACCATAAGCAGTATTTTAATGTCAATTCTAAATGACACAGGTAACCAATGTAGTGACATCAGAACCGGAGAGATTTCTTTGGATTCTCTTTTCCTAGTTAAGATTCTAGCATCTGCATTCTGCACTCGTTGCAATCGATTGATGTCTTTTTTGGGTAGTCCTGAGAGGAGTGCGTTACAGTAATCTAGCTGACTGAAAACAAAAGCGTGAACTAATTTCTCAGCATCTTGCAGAGTTATAAGAGGTCTAACTTTTGCTATATTTCTTAAGTGAAAAAATGCTGTCCTAGTAATCTGATTAATATGTGATTTAAAATTTAGGTCAGAGTCAATAATTACCCCTAAATTCTTTATCTCTGTCTTGACTTGCACATAAACAGTGTGGCAGGTGGCTGGGTGTGGTCATCAGCCGCCTGCCTATTTAAGGAGCCGCCTCCCCTCACTCAGGGCTGGAGTCGGGTGAGGAGGTGGACGAGGTCGGAGAGGAGGCGGCAAGGAGAGGCCTGGAGAGACAAAGACAAAGACAAAGAGAAAGAGAAAGAGAAAGAGAGGTGGCTAACTGAAGCCTGGACTTTTGAGAGACTGTTGGGGTTTGTGTGGCGGTGCACTTATGGACTCTTGTAAATACAGTAGTGTAAATAAACGTGTGGTGATGGCTTTAAACATGTCTGCCTGTCTGTGTCCAGGCCACCCAATTCACAACAGCAACTCACTTATTTATTTCCCCTTGTCTGTACAATGTGAAGATTTTTTCAAATGAAGGCCCACCATAACAACATATAATGTGAAAGTCACCTACTGCGATAGCCATGTTAGTCTGTCGGTCAACATGAAACAACTTTGCTCCCAATGGACTGACATTTCTTTGAAGTCTGACACACTTACAGTATTTTTCAAGGAAATTTAACAGAATGAATACATTTTTATTGAGAAATCTCAAAAACAGAATGTTATATACAGATTTGAAGTTTCAAAATCTCCTCTTGAAAAGTGAGTTTACAAACATGTCTATATTTAAATAGAAAAAATTAGTTTATTCAGAATATATATATATATATATATATATATATATATATATTCACGGCATTCGTAGTCTGTGTCACAATCTGATTGTATGGGTGGTTACCTACCAGGTAACGCTTGTGGTTGGCCAGCAATCTGCTAACATCCGCCACGGTGCCCTCAGTTTGTGAGGAGCAGATCATAGAATGGTTGAAATAGTTTACTGTCAAACAAATGCAAAGAGTACACGACACGTGTTTCGCCCCCATTCTGGGCTCATCAGGTGTACACACTCCACTGCACTCATATATATATATATATATATATATATATATATATATATATATATATATATATATATATATATATATATATATATATAGTGGTGCCCGGCGGGCGTCCATGCCCGGCCGGGACGCCTAGGAGGAGTGGAGGAGGGCTTGTGCCTCCTCCAGGACACGAGGGGGCGTCCTCCCTGGTTATATTGGGGGCCCGTGGCCACCGCCAGGGGGTGCCCTGATGCCTTGGGGACCCTGGACCCCAGCGCTTCCGCCACACCAGGAAGTGCTGGGGGGAAGAGAAGAGGGAACACCCGGAGTGCTTCCGGGTACACAGCCGACACTTCCGCCACACTGGGGAGTGTCGATGGAAGATTGCCGGGGAGCACCTGGAGCACATCTGGGTGTAGATAAAAGGGGCCGCCTCCCTTCAGTCAGAGTCAAGAGTCGGGAGGAAGAAGGATGACGTCAGGAGGAGGACAAGGAGGCGGCCTGAAGAAGGCATTGTGTTGTGGCCAGGACTTTGGGGTCTTTGGGGCTTGTGAGCACGGTATGGACAATGTAAATATTAATGTAAATAAACGTGTGTTGGGTGACTTGAGCGTGTCTGCCAGTCTCCACAATATACTGTATATATATATATATATATATATATATATATATATATATATATATATATATATACATACATTGTAAGTGCCATGGTGGATGAACTGGCGTCCTGACTGGGATGGAACGTGAGTCCATGCCCTGCCACGAGGCTGTAACAGAAGGTCAGTGTGAGAGTAGATGCAAGAGTGAAGAGTGTATTTTAGAGTTCTAAGCATTCTAGTTGTAAAAAGTGAATCAATAAAATATTTGAATGTTCTTAAAGAAAAAAATTAAAATAGTAATAGATCATTTTGTGGGTAAAAAATGTTTGTAGGCATATAGCTTAGTGATTGATTATGAAAATATAATCAATGGCATCCAATTATACCAAAGTGATTAACTGAAACAGAAACAGTTGTGTAGAGGGAATGAAACTTGACAAGGGACAACAGTACTTAAAAGGTGAGCCTGTGGTAGTTGTGGTGGTTTAACCTGCAAATCTTACACCAGGGCAAAATGTGAGCGTAGTGACAAGGGATAAGGTGGTCATCCTCAGGTTGGCTGGCATCCCGGCTGGAATGAATGGCTCCTTACCAAGCAGGGAGGCCTTGATAATAGAAGGGTGGAAACAAGTTTGCCCTATTGGACCAGGTGTTCCTCCAGCACAATAGGTGGCAACAACTCTTTGGTGGGTCTTCTGAGGGCACAGCTGCAGGACCACATGGAAGTTGTACAGTAATCCCTCGCTATATCGCGCTTCGACTTTCGCGGCTTCACTCTATCGCGGATTTTATATATAAGCATATCTAAATATATAACGCAGATTTTTCGCTGCTTCTCGGGTTTCTGCTTGGACAATTGGTCTTTTTACTTCTGGTATATGCTTCCTCAGTTGGTTTGCCCAGTTGATTTCATACAAGGGACGCTATTGGCGGATGGCTGAGAAGCTACCCAATCAGAGCACGCAGTTAAGTTCCTGTGTTCTGATTGGCTCAGCGACGGAGTGCCGAATTCGATTCCGCTGCGTTAACCAGGAAGTCTCGTCTCGCCCATTCAGCATCAACGTGTTTCGCTGTGTAAAGAGTTAACTTTTGTGCTCTTTTGTGTTTATCTTTGTGCATAGTCAAGCCCTTCGTTATGGGTCCAAAACGATCTGCTCCTGCTACTGCTTCAGGGGCCGTGCCCAAGCGCCAACGGAAGATGCTAATGATTGCCGAAAAGGTAAAAGTTTTGGATATGTTGAAGGAAGGGAACAGCTACGCCGCTGTAGGACGCCATTACGGTATCAATGAGTCCACGATTCTTTTTATTTAAAAAGGAAGAAAAGAATATAAGATCTATGGCCGCAGTGTCTTTTAACTAGGGCGCAAAACGAGTTGTAAGTGGACGTAATAAGGCGGTAGTCCGGATGGAATCTACTTTAGGGATTTGGATTGAAGAGTGCTGGAAGAAGAACAACGGCAGTGCTACACAGTCGCCTGAAGAGGCTCCTCTAGAAGAGCTGTAACGCTCTCCTTTGTTGTGCAGTAAAATTAAACTCATAGTTATTGGACAAGTCGTCGTGTCATTGTTGGTGAGTAACCATAATTAATTTTCTACGTACAATACTTAGTACATGTATGTATATTTAGTGTCACTGTACACACATTTTACTGTATACAATTTTTCTTGCATTGTACATATTTATTGTTGGTAGCCTGTCTATCATAATGGCTGTAACATAACATGTAACATATGTGATATTGGAGATGCTCGATATCTTATCTATAATATTTAGGTTTTACTGTATATAAACAGTGTGTTTACATACATAATTTCAACGACTCTTACCTAATATCTAAGAGAATACGAAGTGTTTATGCTGTATAACTGTGCGGGAAATGTTTATAAGAGTGTGGGAGAGTTTATAAGGGCTTAAAATATATAAAAATAACCATATAAAATATGGTTTTTACTTCGCGGATTTTCACCTTTCGCTGGGGGGTTCTGGAACGCAACCCCCGCGATAGGTGAGGGATGACTGTAGTTCCAATGGGCAGCTCTGATGGGTTGTGTGGAAGCCGCCAGGTGAAGCTGGCTTGAGAAGCTGTCCCAAGTTAAGGGAGGTTCCACCTATGTCGGAATACAGCATGGTGGCACCCAGGTCTGGTATAAAGGAGACTACTTCGCTTCACTTGGGAGAGCTGGTGTTGAATGCAGAGGAAGGACAAATCTTGCTGGGAGGAGTGGAGGGGAAAAATTTAAGGAGAAAGTGTCTACTATCATATAGTGGAAGAAAGAAGCCTTGTAAAGGAAATTGTGTTAGTAAAAGGCCTTTACTTGTACTGGAAATTGTGTCTGGAGTTTGGGGTGCTGCTACACGCCTTATTGTAACAGAAAGAGAGGACAACAATAAAGAGTTTGGGTGCCAAGCTGATAACACCTTATAATTCATTGCAGCAAAATGCAAACAAAACATGAAATTATTGCAGAGTCATCTCTGCAGACATGAATTCAAAACAGGACAGTCCTGAGATGGTGGAGCCTCTGACAGGAAGAGGCAGGTCCAAGTGGACAAACACCAGAGGTGATGTCAGAGGTGTTCTAGCCATCTGTCAACTGGTCTGCAGATGGAGGAAGAGAGAAAAGGATTAGGACACAGTCCCAGCCTCTGAAGCAGTGGTCGAACCAAAGTCACTAGAGCCCTTCAGCTGTTCCCTATGCGGATACCTTCTAGGCCCAGATGATGAGGTAATGAGCCTGAGAAGGAACATCGGCATTGGCATTGAGAGAACAGCAATGATGGAGGACTTTAAACCAATAACTGTAAGTCCAAAAAACCACATGGTGACCAGTGGATTTAATTCTTTGTGAAGTGCCATCTACTGTAAAGGTGCATGGTCAGTCATAAGAGTGAACTCACGTCATTAGGTAGTACCTCAGCTGGTTAATAGCCCACTTTATCGCCAGAGCTTTTTTTTCCACTGCCTCATACCTGATCTCCTGGTCCAGTAGTTTCTGGCTTAGGAACATGACAGGGTGTTCAACACCTTCGATGTTTTGGCTCAACATGGCACCAAGACCTGTGTCTAAATCATCAGTCTATAAGATAAAAGACAGAGAAAAGTCAGGAGTTATCATTACCGGTGCTCACATAAGGACTTGTTTTAAGTCACAGCACCCCATACCATTATAGTATTAGAAGCCTGCTTCTTTGTAAGATCTGTCAAGTGTGCTGCCCTCTGAGAGAAATACAGAAAAAAACAGCAGTAATACCCCACCAAACCAAGGGAGACTTGGACCTGCCACTTGGTCTTTGGACAGGGCCATTTCACAATAGCATCAACTTTGGCACATTATGGTTGCACTGCAACTCTACCCAAATAAAGCCTAAATATCTGGCCTTTTCTTCAGGTTGAGCCAGAGACTGGCTTTGGTCAGTCACAGAAGCACTGTGTGCACTTGCCGTATGTGTCCATCCCATGCACTGGAATAGATGATAATGTCATCCAGGTAGCAGGCACAATAGTTATTATTGTGAGAGTGTAGCACTTTATCCACCAGATGCTGGAAGGTCACTGGTGCCCTGTGCTATCCAGATGGGAGGACACTGTCAATGGCTGCTAGGAATGCTAAACATGGCCTCGTCCTCTGCAGATTCTGTTAAAGGAATTTGGCAAAAATCTTTTGTCATATCAAGAGTGGTCAGATATTGAGCTCTCCCGAGTCGCTCGAGGAGCTTTTTCATTCAAGGCAAAACTTTCCTCAATTACACCAAGATCTAGTATTGTCCTGATCTCAACTCAACTAGGCAGTACAGGCATTCTCGGATGGCAGCACCTGGTCTATGATGCTGTCATGCGCAATCATAGAGGTTTACTCAACACTTCTGGGACAGACAAGGTAAGTGTTTCAAGCTCTTGTTTTTGTATATGGGTTTCAGCAAGTTCATGTAGTATACTTGTTCCACTGGTCAACAATTCAGTTGTTTCTCTAAATAATGAACCAATCCAATCCTGTCCTTAATTATGTAAGGGCCTTGCCAATGTGCCAGTAATTTGGAATGTGCAATAAGAATGATGACTTGATATCTGAGATGGAACCCACAAAGGCTCAAGCCACGATTATAACTGCAAGCCTGGGCTGCTTACACAGGCTCCATGTTTTCTTTTCTGAATAGGTCTGATTTTTTCAAATGTACAGTATAACCATGAAATATATTCCAAAATATTGATGGAGGTGAGTATCTCTCCAAACCCTCTCTTAGAGTATGCAATAGTCTCCGTGGTTGTCATCCAAACAATAACTTATATGGGGAGAAGCCCATGGAGGCTTGTTGGACCTCCCAGTAAGAAAATAAAACAAGGGGCAGTAGCTGATCCCAATGCCTTCCACCTCACTGACCACCTTGTACAGCATCTGTTTGAGCATTTGATTAAACCACTCTACTAAACTGCCAGTTTGAGGATGGTACACTGAGGTTTTTAAATGCTTAATTTTGAGTAATTTGGCAACCTCCCTGAATGTTTCTGAGGTGAAAGGTGCCCTTTGATCCATTAGGTCTTCTTTAGGGATACCAGGACGTGCAAAGACCCCTACCAGTTCCCGTGCAATGTTTTTAGAATTGACTACTCTCAGGGGGGTAGTCTTTGGGTAGCATGTAGCATAATCAACAATCACTAATTTATATTTATGGCCATGAGATGAGAGTTCAAGGGGTCCCACAATATCATGCACTCAAATGGTACGCCAATGAGCATGACAGGAACAAGTGGAATGCATTCCTTCCAAGGAGGCTGCCACAGCTGACATTCTGTAAAGGAAACACAAAGTATTGGACCTCTTCATTAATCCTCAGCCATAAAAATCAGAATTTAATCCACTCTATCATCTTCTTGGCGCCGAATTGGGCGCCTAGTAGGTGGGAATGTGCTAGTTCGAAAACCTGAATTTTGCAGGACTAACAGTAATGACATCACCTTGCCCTCATGCTCGGCTACAGGATACAATACATTATTAAGCACAAAGTGCGGACTCAGTCGCATTGGATACAACATTTTTTGCCCATCTCTCAGAACAACCGCAATCTTGGTAAACTTTAAGGAATCATCGTTCCACTGTTTTCTTTTGAAAGAGGCCAGTGTTTTCCGAAATTGAAAATGTAAGTCTGAGAGTGGGTCTGGGGCAACCTTAGTGAGTGGATTGACAGCATGTGGTCACTCTCCATAGAGACATCCGTGTAAGCCAGCATTACATTGTCCAAATCATACTGGGTAGCCATGCTGACAGCGCAACATGGAAACAGCTTGAGATTGGTTCTTACTATCTATTCTAAGGCAAAGTGGTTTAGATGGGGTGGTTTGTGCTTTTCCGCATTTACTTAGTGACCAGTCTTGCCCCAGTATTACGGGATAAGGGGGGGCTGTGTAAGACAGCCACCCTGTTCTTTCAAGTTCACCTCCCCACACTTGAAACAGTTCTTCCAGTGAATCCATCTTGTCCCAGGTAGGCATAGGAATGGCGACACAACTGGTTGCCTGATGGCGATCAACAGACCATTCTGAGCACTAAACGTATGAGGCCACCTGGTGCCTCTGAAGGGCTGCAATGATGTCATAAATGTTGTAAATGTGGAGGTCACAGGTTATGATCTCAATCCATCTTTTTAAGTAGCCAACACAATATTTAGGAGTGGGTTGGTTGCTCCGGGTCGAACATCCACGCCTGGCAAGCCCATGCCTGCTGGGCTGGACTAACTCCATACCTCAGCAGCACCTCAGCTTTGAGCTGGTTATTATCTGTGGCGACTCATTCATCGAGGTTATAATAAGATCGTTGATCCAGTCCCTTCAATAACAGTTCCAGTATGTGCAACCACTTCATATGCTCTCAATGACGACGGGTAACTGTACACTCAAATACTAGAAAGGAAGTCTCACTATCATTAACAGCATGTAATGGCAACAATACCTGGGATGGATTCATCAGTTGTTCTTGCTAGATGGTAACACGTGTTTAACTACATACCTCCGTCTTGGTGAGCAAAGTCTGTTGTTCTCCAACCTAGAACTTTTGTGTCTGGATTTCGGTTGCCATGGCCTGAAGCAGGGCTGCCAAGTCCTGGGCCTCCATTATTCCATCCACATATTCTGCCGACTACACCACTGTAACAGAAAGAGGATACAATAATAAAGAGTTGGGTGCCAAGTTGGCTACCCCGTATAATTGGCTGCAGCAAAATTTTAAAAAACACACAATTATTGCCAAGTCCCAAGATGGCGTTGTTTCCAGTTTTGGGGGGATTTCTGACAAGAAGAGAAAGTTCCAGGTGGATGGACACTAGAATTGACATTAGAGGTGATCTAGTCATCAATCAACCGTTCTACAGAGTGACAGAAAGAGAAAGGCATTAGAATACAGCGCCAAACCCTGGAGCAGCAGTAGAATTGCAGTCACTAGAGCCCTTATGCTGTCCTCTAATGCACATGCACGTGACAATACATGCACACACACACACACACACGCACACACCTGTTCAGCTATATATGTATTCATTCCCATACTTATAGACAGGTGTAGACGTGTGTGAAAAAACTGAAAATGGAAGATAGTAAAACAACACATGTATCATTTGTATGCTTCAGTCAAAATGCATTCTGAGAAGATAGCATTGTTTGTACTGTCTGAATCAAATAAAGCAAGTCATTATCATATGTATGAATTACACAGAATAAATTTTATTTTCTGTAGAGCTGAAATACTCTCATAAACTCTTGCTTTGGAAGCAAAGCAAATGCATTGAACAAATAGAATTCTTACTCTGTTCACACACTTAATTAATAATGCATATGCGCAGTGGTGTAGGAGATGTACTGTAGGTCAATGGTTATACCATATACAGAAAAATAAATCAGGTATTACTGAAATAGGAATGTAGGCACATTTTAAATAAATAATATGTTTTTGGCTATTCTGTGCCCTTTATCACAGATCAACTCACATCTAAAGGTAAACAAAAAAACACCACCGCATTGTCTTGCTTGCAAAATTGTCCTATTCAAAGATCCATCCTTCATACAAAGTTCTTTAAACCATTTTAAAATGCTTTCATAACAAATACCTCAACTTTTAACTGACTGTACTACATTTAAAGCAACTATTAAACTCCATAAAAATACAGAGGTCCACAGACCTAATGTGAATGGGGGAGAGAACTCAGGGAACATGTAAATGATAGCAGAACTGCAGCTATGGTCAATAAGTTAGAATAAAGAATTGCTGAACAAATAGAACATACTCATACCCCATTAATGTGATTCAGGGCTGTGATGTCTGGCTCAGGCTCAATGAGATGGCTTAACATCTATTACAGAGCTGATCATGTGGCGATTGGTTACATGGAGAAAGAAAAGGAAGGACAGGAATTGGGGGTTAGTATGTTTGAAAGAGACAGTACTGCTGCAATAAATTATTTAATCAAAGGTCACGCACAGCGCAGCAAGCATCTTGAGTGAGGCAATCTCTGGATAGGGCACCAGCTCATCACTATCACTGTGCCACCATGTTCCCATGTTTAATAACATGCTTTAATTCCTATCATCATGAAAATGATATCAAATATACATCTCAGTATTTTAATTATTCAGAGAGCTGTAATATCACGAATGTAATGGATTCTGTGTCCTGTCGGAGGAAGAGAAAGCCCGTTTAAGAAGCACATAGTGATTCACACACATAGAGCACATAGAAGAACACATACAAAACAAAGCATTTAACGTGCTACTTTAGTTACAATGGTATTTGAGAAACTAGTAAATTAAGCAAATTAAAGATGAAGTTTATGATGTTCTACTTTAATGACAAAATAAACTATGTGACTGAAGTGGAAATTTCGAGATTAACGTTGGCATTTAGAGCTTTTTTCTCACTGTGTCCCTATTTTTTTTTCTTTTCTCTGTACCTGAATAAGCTTTCATATGACACTCAGACGGTGGGCTACGACTTGCCTTTTCACGGCAACTTTTGATATCTGACCGCTTCTTTTTATTTCAAGTACTGTACGACTTTGTGAACTTGAGTTTTCGAGTTTCTCTGACACTCTGTAACTCGATCAACTTCCTTTTGTTGATTATATCACTGTTTAAACCAACAAATAGTAAGTTTTTCCTTGCCTCCACTTGGTATTTGCTGAAATTCTTCTATTTTCCCCTGTGCTTTTGCCATTGTCTTTTCACAGAAGGCTGCGCTTAAGGGCTATTTATATTGATTTGCATATTCAAAGATGTGTAACTCTGGGAGGAGTTGGGGCGGGACAGCAGGCGTGTGCATGTGCATTCCTTTTCATGCTGACCGGGATTTATGTAGCGGAAGAACGTGAAAGTTGGCATACGCACAGGTGTATGCATCTGGATTTTTTTGTGCATATGAAAATTTACGCTTCTGTCCGTATGTCATGTTATAGTGTGAATTCTACGCACGCCGTTATACATGAGGCCCCAGATAATCAAACACAATGTCCGTGATCCGATCACAAGTGTCTTTACGCCTGTTTCTTAATATGATCATGTACTGTCTTGTTTGTGATGGATTCACCGAAAACACCCCATAATGACAGGTGTAGAGAAGCCGAGAGACTCAGGTTGTTCTTCTGCCATGGATAAAAGCTGGGAGGCCACAAAATCAAAAATAAATAAAAGACTAGGAGATGAACTCTTTAACTTAAGATATGTAGAGGAGAAAGTCGAGAATCAAACTGTTGTGCAACAACGCCCAATACATAAACCAAAATCAAAGTTTTAGAAAACGTAGTCAAGAATTCATCAAACCAGAATGAACCAAAAACAAATAAAAATAGTGCATATAAAATTTAAAAATTTGGAGAGTAAGTCTTACGTGGCAGTGCGGCACAACTTCTGGGGGTGTGCACTCGTGTTACAGCAACAGTGTCTCGAAATTAAAAAAAAACAATACAGTAGAGAATGTAGAAGAAAAATTACACTTAGGGGTCACATAGCCATTAGGATAAAATGTTTTGACATGCTTTCCATATTAAAATATAACATTCATCTTAAAGAACTACCATAAAGGATTAATAAATGTCAGAAACCTGTTCAGAAATATCAGGAAACCAGATAAAGGTCAGGTGAAGAACAAAGACAAAGATGTAATACATAAAGTGTACTGAAAGATGACTAAGAGATGACTAAGAAATCAGCAGAGTGAACAGTTGGTATGTACACAGAAATGTCAAGGGTGGTGGCTCAACCGAAAGGGTATAGGTAGAATAAAGAATAGGCTTTTGTTTTATATTGTGCAAATCAGAGTAAATGCATGCACTGATTGACACTGTATGTAAATTCAATAGTTTATAAAATGATTCTGTCTTTTGTTTCTCCAACCATTCAGTTCTTGCTGTAGAAGAATGCTCCCTTTTCAAGCATTAGCTGAAGAGTAATAAATGACGCAATGAATGGATTTTCTAATGCCTGATTACTGACCAAAATGTCTTATCAGACTTGTCTTGTTAGAGGATTAGTTTCTTTCTTTAATTAACATTTCTACCACAAGATATGAGTGTAAAATAAAATGAAGCTTAAATCACAGTCGTAAAACATACATAAAGACTTCAGGTTCAAGTCCAAAATACTGCAAATATTCATCAAATCCAAAATAACTGAAGGGTGGCATGGTGACACGCTGCTGTTTTGCAACAAGGAATCCAGGGTTCGTGTCCTGGGTCCTCAGTGCATGGAGCTTACATGTTCCCCCCGTGTCTGCGTGGGTTTTCTCTGGGTGTTCTGGTGCCTTCCCACTGTTCCAAGACAAGACAATGTTAATTTGGCTCAAGTGTGTGTTTGGTGAGTGTGTTTGTTTGGTGTGAGCGTGCGTGGTTCCCCTGCGATAGACTGGCACCTTCTGCAAGGTTTGTTCCTACCTTATCCCCTATGCTCACTGGGATAAGCTCCAGAAGCCTCCACAACCCTGGTCTGGATTAAGCAAGTTAGAAAATGACATTGTAACTGCCAACCCCTTACCCAGACCGGCCACTACACTACCAAGACTATTCCTTGGATCACCTGAGGTTTCTTGCTCTAATAACAAGCCATACTCCTTACAAGTTGTCTTACTTTTCCCGACATGACAAAATAACCAAAAAATATTAACAGATATGTAAAATCAAACACGGATATATTGAAAAGACAAACAAATATTCAATAATATATATATGTGTGCACAAAACACCACTTCCCAAATGACACCAGTGACTAATTATTATATAAGACACGACTATACAAATATTTACATTGAACCCTCCCTTGCCCCTAAACAATTAATAGAAACACGTAACACAAATACAAACACAGTTTAGTTAAACACAGCAATTGAAATGTGGTGAAAAATGAGTCCAAAATAATGTCCGGCGGTATTGATACTGGCTGTATGTTATTGTGCTCCTTCCCGAAAACAAAACAACCTCACTGTGAAAAGTCCTGCCAATGGCTGGTATGAATCAGAACCCCGGGGTTTCTCGGCTCTGGCTGTCGTGATGTTGAATCGGTTGTTGAAAAAGCAAACAGTAGAATCTATATCTATATCTATACTAATTAATAAAAGGCAAAGCCCTCACTGACTCACTGACTCACTGACTGACTGACTGACTGACTGACTCACTCACTCATCACTAATTGTCCAACTTCCCGTGTAGGTGGAAGGCTAAAATTTGGCAGGCTGATTCCTTACAGCTTACTTACAAAAGTTAGGCAGGTTTCATTTCGAAATTCAACGCGTAATGGTCATAACTGGAACCTCTTTTTTGACAATATACTGTAATGGACGGCAGCTTGATGGCCGTGGGAGGCGGAGTTGAGTGTCACGTCATCACGCCTCCCACGTAATCACGTGAAAAGACTGTGAATGCAGTAGGGAGAAATGAAGTAAGAGCCGCAAACAGTGAAGAACAAAAAATTCATTAAACAATTGAGAAGGGAGCGAGTGAAGCATACAAGCATCTTCATAAGGGAAACAAAGCACCGTGTAAAACGTAAGTTTAAATTAAGTTTATTGAAACGCTCCCGTTAAGGATTGCAATAACATATTCGCGAGATAAAAGAACGCAGTAGGGAGAAATGAAGGAAGAGCCGCAAACAGCGAAGAGCAAAAAATTCATTAAACAATTGAGAAGGGAGAGAGTGAAGCATACAAGCATGTTCATAAGGGAAACAAAGCACGGTGTAAAACGTAAGTTTAAATTAAGTTTATAGAAACGCTCCCGCTGCGGATTGCAATAACATATTCGCGAGATAAAACTTTAATGAGAAGACACGAGGTATAAACGAACCACACGCCGTGGTGCAACGTTAGGGGCAACAGTTTCAACCATTCTATGATCTGCTTCTGGCAACTGAAAGACGGCACATGGCGGATGTTAGCCGACTTGCTGACCGCAACGTTAGGGGCTTCAACTCTGGCCCTGACGATAGAGATTCGATTCACGAGAGGGGATGCAGTGAGTGTGTATGCCTGATGAGCCCAGAATTAGGGAGAAACACGTGTCGCATACTCTTTGCATTATTTGAAAGTAAACTATTAAAACCATTCTATGATCAGCTTCTGGAAACAGAAAGAGGGCACGTGGCGGATGTAAGGCGACTTCCTGACCAACCACAAGCGTAACCTGGCAGGTAACCACCCATACAGTCAGATTGTGATTCAGAAAACGAATGCCATGAATGTAATTACCACGATCTACATACTGTCAAATAAACGAAACACACGCCGTAGCGCGACAGCTGTGAAAAGCGAGGTTCACAAAAAAACAGATCCTTAACAAATTGTTATTGGTATATTTTCGATCCGTTTAAAAAGGTTTTTTCTTCTTAAAAAATTAAAAGCAGTACTTCGCCGCAACGAAGCGCGAGAATTTGGCTATATATATCTGCTTCTCGCAATTAAAAGAGGGCACGTGGCGGATTTTAGACGACTTCATGACCAAACATAAGTGTTACCTGCCAGGTAGGGTTACCACTTTTAATACAAAAAAATAAGGGACGCATACTGCAGCGGGTGCCACATCTCAGTGCCAACAGTTTGCAGACTCTACTTAAAAGACCCGCCCTCCTCACTGGACAGTTAAAAAGACCAATCAAACTAACGATGACATCAAGTATTACCCAATCAAAAGTAGGAAAGGAGGCATCTTCATAAAATGCGTGTGGGATGATTTGCATGAGACGCTGCTTTAAAAAAAATGATAAAAAAAATACGGGACAAATCCCGTCCCGTATTGATTCAAAACGGGACGCGCAATTTCATTCTCAAATGCGGCACGATTCCGTATTTTAAAGGACGGGTGGCAACCCTACAGTGCCAGGTAACCACCCATACAATCAGATTGTGATTCAGACTAGGAATGCAATGAATGTGATTACCCCGATCTACATACAAGGCGAAAGTCTTGCAACATTCAAAGATGATGGTTTGGGATAAGTACACCATACAACATAAAAGAGCTTATGAAGTCTTGAACCGAAAAAAGCAAGATCTCAGAGATCGTAAAAAAAAAAATAGGAGGTAATGTCGTTTTACTCGCTGTAGATTTTAGTCAAACATTACCAGTTATTCCACGAGGGAGACCAGCAGATGAACTCAACGCGTGTTTAAAATCCATGCTTCTCCCACGC